>NC_042495.1:91921221-91942461 GCF_005508785.2 Acyrthosiphon pisum
TAGTCTAACATATCATGTTAAATTAATAAAAAATATATCTTGAACAAAAACCGCCTATTCATTAACAATAATGTTTTATCAAAATCTTAATTTATGCTCAATTATCTCAATTTATGCTACCCTAAAACATAGCATGACGTACTTACCTTCATTACATATACCTACCAATTACCAATGACCTAGGAGGCGAATATAAAAATGTTTCCACTATCGACTAAATTTTTATAAATCCATCATGATTGATGTAAGTAAGTCGTATTACACCAATATTGTATTATTACCTATATGTTGAGTTTTTAAATAGATCTGCGCATCATAGATATACTTGATGTATGCTCGATGTATGATAATGCATAACATAATATTATATTGTAATAATGTGAGTATGTGACTGTAGAATAGAGCACACAATTCAAACGTCGTGTATAACATATTATATAATATTTTATAATAATTATAAAATGATAAAACATTCACATAATACGCATTAATTATATGTGTACTACAGTATCGTATAATTTTATTGATTTTTACCTACATATAAAGGTATACCAATAGAAGCTTCTGTGGACTATTCAATTTAAAACAAAATCCGCGGCCTACATTATGACAAATCAACATTGAAGGCTCTGTCAAACAGAACGCGTTATAACGCGCATTAAAGCGGTAAATGGCTCGTCGGGATGGTGCTTTCACGTGCATGAATAACGCCACGTTGTAACAAATCACAAAATAACGCGACGTGAAAACAACGCTTTCTGTTTGACAGAGCCTTAATTTTTATCATTTCACCGTCCCGTTGTGAAATTCTCCGACAACTCAAACCTAATACTTTTGTCAGCCTGATCCGTGCAGTATACCTAAGTATAAATATTATACTTAGACGCCAATATCGTTCGACCTGCAGTGACGACCACGGACGTAAATTCGTACTAGTAAATTCCCGCTCGTTTGTGTAATAGTATAACGCCACCAATATTATTGTAACATTATATTATAGCTGCGCAGTTTTGAACACACGACCGAGTAGGTAAGTAGAAATTAATTTTTATAATTGACGCACTTTGATTAACGTGCGCGGTCGACATGTGTCAGGCGATAATATTACCGATCGGCTCGTATGGGGATGATGGAATATATATATATGTTGGACACGACCGGTGGCGGCTGCTGAGTTCCCGTGTTGATATATATATATAGTAAATAATAACGTTATATTATACACAATATTATCATATTATAAATGTAGTAGATATATAGGTACTCGTAGAGTGTAGATATTTCTAGCCGCTGCAGTACATAGTCCCGTCTTAGTTATTCGCAGTGGTTTGTGACCGGTGTAACACAATATATTAATAATATTATAACGATGTATGATATAGGTATAGATGGGTATAGTGTTATTGTAATATTGTGTATACCGTAGTAATTAATTTTATAAATCGAAGCAAACCATATTTTAATTAGAAATCTCTACGGAATTCTCTTATTATTTTAATACTACAATAGACACCTACCTACATAGTATAATAAACCTGTACACGTACATAGTATAATACCTATATACAACGAAACAACGAACTCTCGTACAGTTTTTCTTTCCTAAACATCGGAGCTTTATCGCTCAACTTTTTTGTTTTAATGGAAATCTTAAACTTTGTGAAAAGTCAAAGTATTATGGAAATTCGATTGAATATCTCAAGAGTTAAACTTCTTGAAAAACCGTTCAATCATTCTTGCCACCGCGTTTTATATAACAACACCTGTATCAATATATGTATATATATATATATATAGGTACACGTTGTTAAAATTATTGAAACAATAAGATATTCCGAGGGGTTGTTGAACGCTACCCCCTCGATATTGAATATTAATGTGTCAACACTGTTTAAAGCACAGAATCGGAGCGCGAGCTGACGTCGAAAACAAAATACACTTTATGTAATAATAATTTTCTTTGTTATTTCGGCGTGTAGATAATAATATTGAAATTCACTCGTCGATTTACGAATCATATTCTATGTAATTATTATTATTATAATATCGATGCCGAAAATAAAAACTCTCTGCCACAGCACCTATTATAATATAATATCATATAGGTACATTGACGTCACTGCTGTAATGATATACAAACGTATTATGATATACCTAGCCATATAAATATTATATTATTATTATTATTATTATTATTAATAATATCGTATAATTCCTGTTGGAAAAATGTTGTAGGAAATACGTTTAGGGGTTTTTTTTTTAATTTAGCAACGAGCGTATTGTTGTTGCGGTGACCAAGGATATTATACATTTTTGTTTGCGCAATGCCTCCATATTAATCACCGAAACCTGTGCGTTTATAAACACGGGCTTAAACACATTGATGATGCCATGGCGAGCGTGAGTGTGCATTATATCCAATTGCATAGATATATTTTAAATATTTTATTATTTTCGTTATGACATTTTTCATAACATGATATTCTAATATTGTTTTCATGTTTTTTTTCGGAGAGCCACGTGCGAGCGTCACACTCGATATCATCGTAAAAGGTCTTCGCGAATATCGTATGATATTATTATTATAACGTTCTGCGGCGTGCGAGCGATGAGTATATTATGATTTGTTCGCTCTGCGTGCAATCGACGCGTAACGTCGTTCGTGATAAAAAAAAAATATCCAAAAAAAACCGACAAAAAATCTAAAAATAAAAAAAATTGTGTAGTTACGAACGCAAGAGTCGTCCGAAATGGGATGGTAAAAAAATGCGGTTCGCCAACCGTCGCACGTCTACATGTGTTTTGATTATTCGGGAACAGCCTGGGGGATACGTGATTTCGTGTACGGACATGCGAGCCATGTTGATCCGAAGGTCTGCAGCTCGGGGCCCGCTTCCCCTCGGGGCGTCATCTTTTTTTCCATTCTCAGACGCCTCGCCTAGTTCGGACGAGAATCGAATAATATATAATAACCATTGTATATTAGTATCCGCGCGCGTGTCGGTTGCAGTAAACTGGATAAATTCTCGTCGGTCTTCATGATGTAACGATATTTTTATAACAACAAGAAAATATTATTATTAGTAGTAATAGTTAGCGTCGTGACGGATCCGACGATCGCCATATTACAGTTTACATACGCGTTTGTTATGATATTATACAGCTTCACCCGTGCGCAGTTTTTTTTAGTGTGCAAAATACTGCAAATCTTACACGGTATAATATACGCTATATACAAATCAGCGTCAGCGTACATAGCTTTGTGAAATGATTTAACCTGGATGGGTGGGTTGCATGGGATTTACTATTTAGCATTTGGTATATTTTTTAACGTGGTTTAAACTACTTATACTCTTTAAACTTTTCTGACATCTCTAAAAACAATCGATGCGTCAAATTCAATTTGACTCGCTTTTGAGTGTATGATCTACACACTTACATCTACAGGTCTTAGATATTACATAGTTTTTTATCAATCGAGACCATGTAGGTAAACATGACGATTTGATGCATGATTGTACCTGATCTGCCCGAGTAATAAATTACGACCGTTTAGAAACAAAAAAAAGATTCCACCGAGAATCCCCCTGTTTGAGACCATCCCCCTTTATGATATGAATATCGGAGAATCCTTTCTTATTACACATCTAGATAATTAGAGGAACCAATATATTTACGTTTTGTAGTTTTTTGCGGAGATGTAACATCAGACTGAGTGACCGAGACACTAAAGAATTGAGCGGTCGTATTTGACTCGTATATTTAGATTGTGATGAAAACATCAACACTTCTCCGCGGTTAATATAATCTAATGAAACGCGTATAATATGTACCACTGGAACCGGCAAATTAAAGTCATCAAAAATATCGCGAAGTCTGTGTACGCCTGTTTCGCATCCTATATACGAGCTGAGTATACCTACATATTATTATTCCGTTATTGTAAAATAATGTCATGCCGGACGACTATTATAGAACCGAACGTGGCTCCGAATTTCTCCTGTCACGACGAAAAAATATAATACGAAACAATAATAATATCATCATAACGGAACGGATTACACGTCCGCGCAAATGTCGTACACGGTCGAACAGATATGCATAGCTCGTACTGCGCACACAGCCATACCCAGGTCTACGAGAATGACGTGACGGATTCGCGACACTTTAATTATTTGTCGTTTAACAATAATATCGAAAGTGTATAATATGTTATTGTAGTGTTATGCTCTAGATCTGCAACAGTCGTGCCCGGCAACCGCATCAGGCACACGCGACTGTTTCGTACGCGGCTCGCTCCAAAATGACGATTTAATAGAATGTTTTCTGCGATATTTTAATGATATTCTTGTACCATCGAAACATAATAATATCACGCAACTATAACGTTTTGATTTTCGTCCTATCCGGCCCTCGAGACTTTTTTGATTTTTCTAATTTGACCCCGCAAAAGCCTAATAAAATCAGGCCGGCCACGACTGTTCTGAAGACGTGGCACCAGGACTATGCGATGTCCGGGTGTTGTGCAGCAGTCGCCGGCGCGCGTTACAACCGCACGATTTCAGAAGGATATATCTGCAGCATTGCCGAACACAGCGCTCTCGGAGCAGAATTTTTTCAGGGCGAGGGGGTCATAATAAGGACCCTCCCCTTATAAGCCCGTGCCGGGGTCAACGTTGCATCAGGATAATAATACTATTATAAACTGTGGCACGTTTTCCGCATAAGGCAAGCGAATGGTAAAAGATACGCATACGTTTTGACGAGAAACGAGCTGCTTCTGCGCCGTCGTCGAGAAAACATAATATATTATTATCAAAAGATTTTTACTGCGCAGGATAATATTATTATATTATTGTCGTGCGTTTTCTGAGCAAGGCGCATACGATCTGTAAAAATGTAGGTACGTTTAGTATATTGTGACAATCGAAGATTTTTAAGCGGTTCAATAAGTCTGTCCGGCTCGGGCAGGGCGCAAGCCAAAGCCGCGCTCGGTCGCAACACAAGGCGGGCGGCCGGGTTATTGCTGCGGCGGGCATGCAGTGCGATGCAGCGAGTCGCGGCAGTCGTATTTTCACCACATCGGATTGCGCCCGGCTTGGTATTCGCTTCGAATGATACAAGCCGAACGCTTTACCTGTGTAATACTTTAGGACTGTATTACGTACCGATAACAAGACACATGTTTCCAGTTGCGTACGTACCAATAACAAGGCGTCTCTCCGGTGGTACTCCTCAATAGTTATATTATTTCAGTAATTCGTTAGCTAAAAATCCCACACAGTCGTATGATATTACAGTGGCTCTCAACCTCTTTGATACGACGACACCCTATTTTGGATCCAAAAAAACGCTTAAATCGATCAATGAATTTTTTTAAAAGTAACAAATTATATAAACCTATATAATATAATGTTGTATGTACATTGAGAATGATACCGTCTTCACTACGTATTGCGTAGTTTTTGTGTCATCGCTTCATGATGCCATAATGATTTGATATAATATATATTTTATGCTTTGAACACGCACAGTATTATCATTATATAAATTAAGTATTTTCATGGTGACGCGGTAATGTTGTTGACAACCACTGGTATATTGGTAGGTTTACACCTACACTAGTATTAAAAATTATTTTACATATTTGTATACATATTCGATATTATATAGGCACACTTTATGATAGGTTACAGTCGTTTTGAAATCCACTCGTACGTATTATACAGACCAAATGGATTTTGTATCGCACCCGTCCCCAGTGGGCACCGTAAAAGATAGATTTTTTACCGTTTGCCCATACAATGTAATAGGTAAGTGTATAATTTATATATTTTTTTTAATCGTGTTGTTTAATAATTTTTTCCGAGAAATTAATCGATTATTTCATAACTCAATTTAACAATTTACTCGTTGATATATATACATTTTTTATAGCTCTTTACACAAATTACTTAAGTATAAAAGACGTCGACGACCTAGTAAAATTGTTGTTATAATTTATTTAATGCCCCCTAATTAATTAAAATATGAAGTCATAAAATAATTATAATATTATGATGGTTTTTAAAAACAAGAACAAAAGTGTACACGTTAAAGACTATTTTTTACGTTTTAATTTTTTTTTCTGTTTACTTTCTCATTTAGTTAATAACAAAATTTTAAAAATATTAACAAAGTTATACATATTATATTGTCAACTTGTATAGTTTTAAAAAGCTGATTAATATTTATACCTTAATCAGTAAATTTATTTGTGAAAACACTGTAACAATATATATATATTTTAAAAGTACCTTGCTATTAGTTTAACGAGTTTATTTTTCAACAAATTCGTTAAAGTAATTTGATAATAATAAATTTAAATGTAATCTGCCTACATAATATTTTTATAATATTATATTATAAAATAAAAATTGGTTAATATGAATTCAACCATAATCAACTAAATGTATATATAGGCACCTACTTATTTAATGATACTTTAAATTATATTATATACACTTAGAAAACCAAATTACTTGGCCATAATATAATTATAAGTTAACAACATGAATTTTATAACCTACTAATTACATTAGCACGCACACGCTATTATTAAAAAAACATCTCAAAGTGAACTCAATTTAGAAACTTGTATATTATTATAATGATATTACGATTGGAATTTTGTATGATATTATTTTGAAATAAAATTCAATGTCCATTAAACAAGTAGATCGGCTCTTCGGGACCACAAGATTGATGTGTCAAATTAATGCAAACATAGCAAATTGTCGGACTACATAATATTGAACAAAGTACCTTCTCGTTGTAAGGTGAACGTGAAACACCATAATAAGATGTATTTCTGCACACACACACACACACACATTCATCGTGATGGAAAACCATTCGCAGTTTGATTCATCTGAGGTTGCTGCTGGTCGCAAACGAATAATAATCATCAGCGCGGTAACCTAACCCATTATACACATATATATATGTATATAATATAAGATATACATACATACTCTACGAGAAGTTATTTATTATATTAAGAATCCATTAAAGCGACGGTGGAGATTAGTTATTTGAACGAATTTGTTATTGCATATACAATAATAATAATATTATGCACACATTGTACGATCACGGGAATATTTAGATTAATTTTGGCGCCCAAAGCGGCAGAAATCTTGGCAAGGGTTAAGTTTCACGGTACGTACGCCCAAGCAATATTGTATGTAATATTATATTGACGAAAAGCAACCAATGCGCGCGAGTTCCACGCTAGACAGCACTGCTGCTGCTTGTGTTGTTATTATTATTATTGTTATTATATCCATTATTATACTCATAAACACACATACACACACACACAATCAAATATAATATACGCGAACACACACGCACGTATAAGAATAATATAATATATAATACCATCCATGGGAATCCAAGCGCACATGTCTCGGACAAATTACTGCCGTTACGTAATTTACGGTCGAAACTGGCGTACAACAACAACTATTCGTTAATTAATAAGTTTTAAATCGTGTAAAACCTCCAAGGGATACACACACACACACCACGACCGCCACTATGTAGTTTCTACTAGCGCGGATGTCTATGTACATAGTTGCAGAGCGGTGTCGTCTGCGAAGTTTTCTGGGGACAGGGGAAAAAAGTCTCGCGGGTCGCGTCCAAACTTGCCTCGCAACAAAACGCCCCCGCACGCGCGAGTACACGTTAGGTTCCACACACCCCCCACGTGTACGCGTATAATGTAAATTTATATTATGTTGTTTGTATAGGTATAGGTTGTAGGTACCTGCCACCTCAACCACCACCACCACGAGCGTCTAATTACGAAATATATCGTTGACACGGTCGTGCTGCAGTGTTTGTTCGTCGCCGCGAACTTCAACCGAGCTTGCCACCGGTTGTACACGTCCTCCCGTTTTATATCTCATAGAAATAAAATAAAGACGCAGACTGCACTTAAAGAGAGAAAGAGAGAGAGAGAGGTTTCGAGACGTCATAATTGTAAAGAGAGAAAAATATATTTACGAAAGGGTATCATAGAATAAACGACATAATAATTAACTTCATTTTTCCAAATAAATATAATCAATTTCAATGGAATATCAATATTTTTATCAAAATTTATTCAAACTGTGATAATCTAAAAGGGCTTGGAAGAATTGATATATTAATATTTTCTTAATCCATGACAAACTTAAGTATCAGTCTATCTCTCTCATAGACCAATTGTCATCTGGACGTGACGCGACAGACGACCTAGCCTCGGATCTGTCTCAACAGAGTCACCATTCTGGGGGGGGGGGAGGGCTTATAATATATAAAGGGCAGTTACCCTATATAAAGGGCCGATGGAAAATATTCTAGAAAAGTGATACGGCACACGTGATACGGGTGCTGATCGTAAATGAAATTTCAACTCCAAATTATGATGTAGATTAAAATAATGTCTTTATTTCTATGTAAATGAATATATATATACTGTTTTGGGGAGAGGGTTCAAGCCCCATACAATAGTAGGTATATTTTATAATCCTATATAATGTTTCGGGGTGGAATTGAGTCTTACACGTCGGGCCTGCTTAAACAAGTGGCGTTCGCTCGTGGGACTCGACCGGTATAGCGTGGTCTAAGCAGGCGCACCGGGGGCTCGTGTCTTACGTGGTCGCCCTGAAAAAGGCGATTTTTGTTGCGTCGTTGATCGTCAGTTCAACGTCCCGTGCTGATGGACAATCTTTGGCTGTGGATCCGGCTTGGTCCGTGGGTGATTTGTAATACGAGTCGCTGGTCTTGTTTGATGCGTATCGATCGGCGATATATCCCAGTTGCAATGATCACGTAGCCGCGGGAGCGGGTAGCTGTCGTCGGTCGATGCGGCGTTGTGATGTCGCGGAACGGCGTGGTCGTTATGAGTGTGATTGTCGTGGAGCGACCAACTCGTAGACCGATCGTCGGTTGATGCAACTTTTGGTGGCCGAGCGATCGTCGACTAGGTCGTAGACTAATTGCTGTTTGATGCGTATCGAACTGCCACAGAGGATTTATCGTCGTTGGATACAATGCTGGATAGTCGTGGAGCGAAGATTTGTATGGCCGTCGTTGGTTGTCCGGAGTCTTCTGTGTCTGTTACTGGGCTTGATGGCTGTAAGTGTTGACACGTTGAAGGTTTTGGAAAGACTGACTCTCCTGCTTTGCTTTGCTTTGTTGTGGCGGCCTTTGGCCTATTAACTATACCAGGCTCGGGGCCTATTCTAGTAGAGAGAAGTATTGAAGGAGTTAGTGATTTAATATGGGTTGATCTTCATATGCCCATGAGAAGGGTCTGAGGGCTTTTGATATAATCTGGTCTGTTTTAGAACGGCCCTAAAGTTTGAATGTGTTTGAATATGGATTGTTGATTGGTGTAAAAATTTGTTCTTGATTGTTGTTTGATGATTTGTTCGATTGTGATTGAATTTGTTTGTTTGAGTAGAACGTTGTTTCTAAGGTATTGTGGCATGCCCGTTACCATCCGTATGGCTACTGTCTGGATTGCCTCGAGTTGTCTCCATTGGGATCTAGTGACGAAAGGAGCCCATGCTGCGCCGGCGTAAGTGATAATGGGTATAATATACATTTTTAAAATTGTTAGGTGGGTATTTAATGGTATATGGCTACTTTTGTTGATTACCGGATATAGCATACCTCTTGTTTGCGTGGCACGCTGTTTTATGTTTGAGATGTGGTCCCGCATACTAGGTCCTCTTGACTCGCGGCTGATTGTGATGCCTAAGTATTTCGTTTTGCTTGACCATCCAATTGCTATCCCATCAATATTTATTTTCGGTATCCTTGATAGTTTGATCGGCCAAAGATATCCGCAGTAGTTTTCGAAGGATTTATTTTTAAACGCCATTTACTGAACCACTCTGTAGCTAAATCTGTTTGTTTTTGTAGCTGGATGGCTGCACGTTTTGCGTTTTTGTTTTTTGTATGAAACATTGTGTCATCTGCGAAGAGAGAAATTTGTCCTTTGTCTGTGAGGGGTATGTCGTTCGTGTATAGAATGAAAAGGGTTGGCGACAGGCAGGAGCCCTGTGGTCCGCCGACTTCAATCTTCCTGGGGGTTGATGTTTTGTCCTCGATTTTTGCTGAAAAAGTTCTTTTTGTTAGGAACGATTCGATTAACTTTATAAGTCCTATCGGTATTTGCAATCTTGACATTTTGAATATCAACCCTGCGTGCCATATGCGATAAAATGCCTTTTCCACATCTAGGAAGATTGCTGCTGTTTGTTCTTTCTTATTTGTATTTTTACTGAGGTCGTCCATCAGTTTGATTAGTTGATTTGTAGTTGAGTGTCCCTGGCGGAAAGCCAATTGTTCATTTCTGATTTTCCCGGCACATTCACTTCGGAGTTTTTCTAGGATTACTTTTTCGAATACTTTAGATATTGATGATAGAAGTTCAATCGTTCTGTAGTTCTCTGGCTTTTTATGGTCTTTTCCTGGTTTGATGATCGAGATGATGATAGCATTTTTCTATTTTGTTGGAAAATAGCTTATCCTCAAACAACTGTTAATTATTCGCGTAAGTGTTAAAATTTTGTTTAATGGGAGAAATCCGAGTGCAGTGTTGTTAATTTGGTCCTCACCCGGCGCTTTTTTCCTTGGGAGCCTACTGATTATCTTTTGTACTGTTCCAGACGATGTGAAGAGGTTTGAATATGTAATGGTTGTGTTTAGAATTTCGTTTGCTACTTTAGTTATTTCTTCGATTTCTGGTCCTGTGTTTAGCGTAAATTGCTTTTCGAGCTAGTCAGCTATTAGTTCCGATTTCTTGTTGGCCAAGTAGACAAGTCCGCGAGGACCGATGAGTGGGTGTGTTGCTGGTTGTTTATTTAGCAGGCGCTTATTTAGTTTATAAATGGAACCATATTTTGTGTTCAATGAGTCCACGAATGTGTCCCATTGGTTGGTTTTGTGAGTTACCAGGATGCTTCTTATGAATTTGACTTTTGAGTTTAGAAGTCTTTTAATTTAGGGGTCTCGGGTTTGTTGCCATAGCCTTCTTATTTGGTTTTTCTCTCTTATCTCTTTGAGGATTTCTTCAGGTAGTTGGTTTGGAGATTTGTGTCTTGGTGGTTTAAGTTCAATTTTTTGATTGTACTATTTATTGTGTTTGTAAGTTTGCTGATGGCTTCCTCAATTTTAGTTGTGGTATTTAGATTTTGGGAAGTGTCTGAAAGATCTTGACTTAAATCTTTTGTGAATTTTCTCCAGTTGATGTAACGGCCAGAGTTTGGTGGTGGTGTGGTTATTGCCGAGCTGGATAATTCCATTATTATCGGATTGTGATCAGATGATAATTCATCAAGGTTTGGGATTCGAATTTGAAGTGGGGTTCTCACTATGGCGATGTCTATCACGTCTGGTCGGTATCTCGTGTTTGACGGGAAATGTGTGGGTGTGTCTGGGGCTACTATCGAGTAGTCGTTTAGATGCGCGTGTTCGAAGAGTGTACAGCCTGCTCTGTTTGTTGAGTGGCTATGCCACAAGGGGTTTTTTGAGTTAAAGTCGCCGGCCGCGATTAACCAGTCGTTATGATTTGTTAATAGGTCCAGATCGTTTGGCTCTAATTCAGTGCTTGGGGGTTTGTAGACTGCAGTTATTATTGTTTCTTTGTTCTCCATTTTTATTCTTACGCTTGTTAATTGTAGAGTTGTATTGATGTTTTCTTTTTGATGGGTTATACGGCGGTGGATTAAAATAGCAGTTCCGCCGTGAGCGGGTGATCCACGCCTGGGCGGCAGGTCGTTTCTGTAAGTGTGGAAGTTTGTGATTTTTAGTTTTTTTGCTGGAGATAAATGAGTTTCGCTGAGTAGTATAATGTCAATTTTGTGTTGAAGAATAAATGCCTGTAGTTCGTGGATTTTCTTTGTTATGCCATTGTCGTTCCAGTATGCAATTTTTAAGTTTTTACTGTCCATGTTTGTTAGACAGAAGGGAAATGAAGGAGTTTAGAGTTTTTGTTATAATTATTTTTGTGTCATTTTCAGAGGCCAATGCTGCTAGGAGATTTGTTAGTATTTGAATAATGTCAGATGTGTTGAACTTGCTTTGTTCAGTGGCAGGTGAGAGTGTTGGAGATTGTCCTTTTGTGATTTGAGCGAAGCTTGTAGTAGTTAGTGATGATGATATTTGTGGTTGAGTCGAAATTGATGGTGGAACTTTGTTGGAGGATACTGATGTGATATTTGTTGAGTTTTTCGAGATGTTTGTTATGTGGAGATAGTAAGGGCAGCCGAGGTAGTTTGCCGTGTGGTTGCCACCACAGTTGCAACAGGTTGGGTCTTTGGTCTTGGGTTTCTCGCAGTCTTTGGGCGTGTGGTTTCCGGAGCATTTGACGCAGGGTGGGGGATAACCACAGTTTTGCGATCCGTGGCCAAAGCGTTGGCATGCGAAACATTGTGCGGGTCCGGATTTCTTGAAGGATTCAACTGTTATGCTTATGTAAAACAGGTTTGAGAGATCGAAGATCTCAGTTGATTTGATGTCTTTGGTTAGTATTACCATGCATATTGACATTGGTTTCGTGGCTGATCCGAAGCGTTTGACCATTTTGATGTTGAAACCTCGATTTGTGAGTTCGTTTTTCAGTTCTTCTTCGGATATATCTGTGGGAATGCCTTTTAGTACAACTTTAAGGGTACGATCAGCGGGTAGGTCGAAGGTGTGGAATGGAATGTCTTGAGTTTGTAGGAATGATTGTATTGCTCGGAAGTTTTGTGGAGTTTTAGTATTTATATGGATTTTTCCTTCTGCTGCAGCTTTAGCCGTGATGGAGTTTAAATCAATACTATCGATCGCGAATAATTTTGGTGCAATTTGCCGGTAGTCAGTGGATTTCATGATTATTGGAGGAACACGTAGGCACGGAGGGGCCGCAGTTGCAGGTGTGCTTGATGGTGAGGATTTTGTATCATGATCGTCGGAGATGGAAGCAATAGAGTCTGATAGTGAGTGACTAGAGTTTGGTTTTTCCGGAAAGGAAGTACGGATGGTAGTTGGCAGTGATCCTGATGTAGGTTGACTTGATATCTGGTCTATTGCGGTTGCTTCTGAAATGGATGACATTGATTCGGTTTCTGATGAAGAGAGAAATTCGTTATCTTGTTGTTTTTGTTTTTTGTTTGATGATTGAGGTGGAGAAGCCGATGAAGTTGGTCTTTTTGTAACCTTTTGGGGAGGACGAAGATTTGGCTCGGAACCGCGGCGTGGAACGTTTTTCTTTTTCATTTTAGCGGTGGAACGATCTTGCGCGGTGCACAGACGCGACCCGACAGTGCGAACCCTCGGGTTCACTTGCCTCGTAGTCGGTGGGGGGAGTAGTAAATGTGGTACTTACGAATAAATGAAGATGATGTCTGAACGTGTTGCTCATACAGCTGAACGTCGACTGGATTGACTCGTGCGTCTTGATGCGTCTTGACAATTCGGGCTATCTAACTATATGATTATGTTGTGTAGAACCATGGTAACTGATTGACGATGACTGACGAACAGTTGTACATGCCTAATTTGTGATTGCCTTGTGATATTCTGGATATTCTTGATATAATGATGATACTGACTCTCCTGTGGTTATGCACCGGTATATATATTCTCTGGGTAATCAATACCGGTACTGATTGGTTGAGGTTTCTTATTATGACGAATAATAACCACACCGTTGTTTGTTAGGTGTCGCCTCATCGGTATGATTTTCATTCGTCATAACTGGATATTTTGTTGGTCTTGAGAAAGACCTTTTTAGTATATTTTGTTCCGTAACAAAAGCCATTTAAAATTTGTCGTGCAAAGGAGAAGATGGAGAACGGTTTGAGCACTAGGTACCTAAATAGTCATGCCAATCGCGTAATTAATATATATGAATTAGAGTGCTGGGTGCAGTTTCAGTGTAATAATATATGTTAAGTCGGAATCGAAGACGACGCGTTTTGCATAACTACCTATTGCGAATTCTACCAGAGACGCATAATATATAATATATGATATTATTATACCTTTATAGTACATTAAATAATCGTGGCGCTTGACGTTGGACGTGTATTCCTCAGTTCTACACTTAATATATATAATATATATGTGTGACGTGCGTGTCTTGTGTATAGTGTTTGTCTGGAAACGGTAATCGACGGATTTCGTATAATATCATTATAAATTGATAAACTTCAGCGGTGGTGTAAAGCGTTTTAAGAACTGCGTCGCCAAAGTTTGAAATCCAAACTACGGTGTTTCGAATCATTATTATAATTTGCTCGAGTATATAATATACTACTATAAATAATTTCGCTCTACAGGTCTATTATGATATTATTATTATACCGACGGAAGCACGCAGGCGTTTCGGTGTCCTCGAGACCGACTAGAACAATACGGTAAAAATGTAAAAAGTTCTAATTTTCAAAAAGTTTTTTGCTCGTATAAAATGATACGTCTTTGTCGTAGGCACGTGACTATAATATACACAGATACGACCGTCATAATATTATTATTTACTCGTCGACCTTTATATGTGGTAAATAAAGTTTGTACGCGTTGCCAACGACCTATATATAATATTAGGTATTATTTATACACAGCAGACGCCTCCTACATGAACGCTTCAAGATGAGCGTGTCGTCCATCGTTATTGGGAGGTGTACTTATATTATTATTATTATTATTATTATTATTATTATATGGCGTGCGTGCGCGTGCGAATTATGATCTCGTCAAAAACGCATTTAAAACAATAAAAACTCTCCACCGAAATGAATGGCCCGGCGGCTAATAAGTTCTGTCTTTTATCGTTGCGTCCGCGCGAGCGTTATAAATCTTTTTGACTTTGTTCGCCATGCCGGCTGCGGTCGTGCGTCGGCAGTGTATCGAGTTTCGGACCGACGACCGCGATATATAAACTCTTCCCTAATTACGGTTACCGCGGGAAAAAGTTGATAAATGAAAAATATACCCCACTACTACGGTGCCCAATACAAGCAACAATAATTAATCACGGAGATTTCGACGAGAAATAAAAAAAATTGCTCCCGACATATATATATATACCTAGCGTACCTACCTATATAATTTACCCACCGGCGTTTATGTATTATAACGCGTTTCACTGTCAAATTCCGTTTCGCCGATCGACCGACAAAAGGTCGAACACGCCGTTTTAATTAATTTACTGGTAATTTTTCAACTGGCCACGCACCGCCGGCGGAAAACTTTCAACATCCAAAATCCTTTTGATTACCGTTTCTGTCCTTTTTTTGAAACGTGACTTTGAAAAAAAAAATACTAGGTATTGTATTTTTTGAAATTTATTACGAAAAGTAAAAAATTTAACTCACGTATTTTTTCCGCTGCCATTTATCAGCGCATTCTTTATGCCTTTTAGCATTTAAACAATTTCGCGCGCAGATAATATAATATTATATTATATAACACAATCTACGCGGGACAGTATAATATATTATATAAAATGTTATTTTCAGACCGCGAAGAACGCATAACTCATTATTAAGTCTTGTTTTCTGAAATAAGTATTATTCATAATTTAGCTACCAGTTTGGTCTCCGTACTTACGGCGTTTAATGAAGAAGACATATTTTTATATTTATCGTCGAATTACATATATTCTTTTCCATAGACACGCCTGCAACGCCCATGTAAAATAAAATAAAATACAATTATTGATCTTGCATATTATTATCATTATATTAGGTATACAATACTCATATATACTAATAGTGAATCGATGAATGACATTAATAATTATAAATATAAATATATTATTATCTAAGCCACTATACCTACATTGAGATATGACGTAGACACGACCTTTATAATAATTAATAGGCATAGATATCACGTTACATTCATCAAAGAGTTAGATTTTCTTTGTAAAATGGATGTTATTATAAAGTCAACGTATGCGCACCTAAAAATAAATTGGACATAAAATAAGATTGTCGTAGAACCTATAATGATACATACTATGACGTACACTTTTATGTCATACTTTAATTTGAAACAGAAACCACGCGTTTTTATGTCTAATTACGCGGAATTTTTGCGATTCAAAATTTTAAATTTAAAGTAAAAACGATTTTTCTATTTCTCGAATAATATTTAAATAACATCTTAGTCGATTGGAATTACATATATATTAATATATTATATAGATAACTGAATTTAAATTAAATTATATAAACACTAATCAATGAGTACAATTTGTTTAGTTATCAATCATTCTAACCATTTTGTAAGGTAAATAATTTTAAAAAACGAGGCTTGCGTATATAATTTTAGAATACATAATATCTTATGTTACAATAACTTTTGTCCGTAAATGTTTTCATCAAATCGCATTCGAAAAAAATCATTAGATGAACATTATACTATATTATATTATGCTTGAAACGTGTATTAATTCTGATTTTTGGAATATTTAACTACAAATTATTAAAGATCAAATTTTCAAATACTTTTGTATACCAATTTTCTGGAGAATTTTAACCCTTCCTCCCCCTGCCAAAACTTTAAGAATATAAAAAAATTATTTCCATGGTCTATGTAAGTTACTGCAAATACAAATTTGTATATAGTCGTAACTCATAGGTACAGGAACCGACACTTAAATAAAACCTCACCATCAGTATGCTAAACTTATGGGAGACCTTATTTAAAACAAACCCTGTGTAGACACATTTTTAGCCCCCCCCCCCAACCCCCCCCAAAAAAACAAAAAATCATGACTCCGTCATTGCATAATATATAAAACTAAGGGTTTGAAAATAACTATTAGATATTTAAGTATGAAAAGTGTTAAAAAAGCAGAATTTGATTAAATTAATATTATTGAAGGATAAAATGGGGCCATGCATGCTCGGTGAACTATCGCGTATAACCCGGTCCGGATTTGCGTCTAGGGACATTTTTGGGGGTGGCAAATTTTGTAAGAAATTGAAAAAAAAATGAATAATTGTTTATTAGAACTTATGATTACTTGTTCTGCTTATAATTACTATACTGACCTAATTTGTTTATAATGAAATAAATTTATTAGTTATAAATACTACATTTTTTTTTTCTTGGGTTAGGGGTGGCATATTTAAAATGGCCTAGGGCGGCACATGTTCTAAATCCAGCACTGTGTACAACAATATATACAATACGATATGATTATGGATAATAATATATAGTATATTATGTATGGTCCTAAATTAAGCTCGTTTAGTTCGGTGACGAATAATTAAAAACGCATTAGAAACTGCATTTGTCCAACGATTCACCGTCCGTATCATATAACGCTGGTGATGTATATTTATTCACAAATCGAGTCACCGTATATTATAAATAATAATATATCGAAATGATTACAGTAAATTACGGTACGATATCATTGCCATTAAATTATTATCATCCGACGCATAGGATAGTTGGGGATAAATGACGGGGAAATAATAACGATATACAATATTACACAGATGCGACTAATGTTACGATGTGGCGGTAAGTGGCTGTTAATAATATTATGTACGTCGGCCACTGTGTTGTAGACTTGCAGCAGTTGTAGTGGCACTGCAGTTGTATATTTAATCGGCGTAATTTAATAGAAATAATTTAATTCATTTATATTATGAGTTATTCATGAGGTCTATGAGAATATAGCCCGTGTGGGCGCGTATCATAATAATATACGAATTCGACTCGTTCGTTGTTTAATTCGACAATTTATGCAATATACGGGAAGCAATATTGTAATGGCGTATAATATTAAACATTTATTACGGTGTGTGTGTGTGCACTGTGCACACATTGGGGTGATTTCAATTCAGAAAAATGTGTGTGTCCGGTGTCACACGTTTTCCATAAATTCTTTATTATGATTTATTGTATTCTAAATTAATTAATCGATAGGTTCTGCGGTATATGCAACACAAATCGACAAGACAATTATCACGAATGAAAAATGCCAATATTTTCCGTCATCCACTTCACATAATAAAACGAACTTCCTATACCTACACAAACTAAATTTACGTTCGGGATTCGACAGAAATATTTCATCGATAATAAATAATAATAATATTGTAGGTATTTAAGTCAACTAGTAGTGCGAAAGTAAGGACAGAAATCAAATCGAATACGCATAATATAATTTATATATTTTTAAAATTTTTTATAGATAGTTAAACAATCTAATCCATACAAATGATTATTGTTGTATTATAAGAGCAAGTGCGCTAGTAGCTTATACTAGTTTGGCTTGATACAGAACAGAATAAAAGAGCAAGTCACACACTGAGTAAACTTAATAAACATAATTGATGGTTAAATTAAATATTTATTATTGAAATTCAGCGAATAAAATCATATTTCTAAAACAAACAAAACGCATGGCTACAATTAAAAGTTTTGTATATTGTAATGACTCGCATGAAACCTTAACAAATATAAGTTTAACTAATTATATTATAATTTTATAAACACAATAATTATGTATAGCAAAATACGTAGTCGTTTTATTGATTTCTGTTTTTATTTCGAATAT
This sequence comes from Acyrthosiphon pisum, assembly GCF_005508785.2. Classification (NCBI taxonomy): domain Eukaryota; kingdom Metazoa; phylum Arthropoda; class Insecta; order Hemiptera; family Aphididae; genus Acyrthosiphon; species Acyrthosiphon pisum. The sequence continues at coordinate 91,939,826 of NC_042495.1, forward strand.
TAAGATGGTATACCTAGGTATGCTTTTTTTGAAATTGTATTTTTTTAAAAAACTTAAAATAAACAGTCAAGTTGTTATTATGACTTTACGAGTAAAATTGGATAACAATTTTCAACGCTGTGCAAATTCATTATTTATTCACAATTTCGTATTAAATTTGGAATTTATGAATTACGTTTTTCGGCAATATTATTATCGTTGTAGAAATTAAGTGAAGAAAAAAACTCCACGAACAATTAACCGAGCTAATGTGCCTCCGGTAATTATGGTTTTCACGTGCTGGGTATGGCCCTATGAAATATGTCCAAGATAATTAAAAAAATATATAACAATCCTCCATTTGAACCACCCGCAGGGTATTTTAGACCTGAAATTGTTTTTTTTTCTCACCGCCCCGCGCACTCGCAGAGGGTTAGATTAAGGTTCCGGTACCTCGGTCTTCGGACTCGTTTCCGGTTCCGGTCTAATTTTGACGCCTATAACTCCATCCGCCACGTCTACCGTTTTTGCACCACCGCCCGCCGGTTCGTGCCGGTCCCCCCAACGTAGAAAAATTCCATATTTATCTTCATTACCGCCACTGGGGCCACTGCGTGTTAGGACGTTTTAAAATCCAAATGATTCGTGTCCGATACGTTCTCCGGAATCCGGTTCACCCGCCACGACCGCTAAACGATATTTATTAGTCCTAATGGTATATTTATACGTACCTAATAGTCGCGGAGCGCGTGAGTTATAATGATATACGAAATGCAGCCAAAAAGTCTTCTCTAGGGTGGTGCCGGTGCGTTTTTGTGCGGTGGGACAAATAATTGAATTTATAATGCCACGTGCTCTTACGGGACTAAATTAAATTTGGAAAAAAAATATAAAATACGCAAGACGACGGGTAATCTTTTGGCCTTAGACGTGAGACATCAAAAAGGATTCACTCACACCGGTGCCCGACTTAATCTTTAATTATATGAGCTTTTCACTACCAGCCAAGTCATATATCTATATAATATTATCGTCTCCGCCTTTCCTCGGTAATTACAGAGATTCGCAATGCATTATACTCTGCAAGTCTTAATTGTTTCCATTTTCCGGTCTTCTACCCGGCTGAAACGTTCGCAGAACTCGGCAAAGTGTCGTCCTGGAATCCCCAGCTCGTTTAAGACGGACATTTTGTTTCTTATTTTCCCATAGCAATACAGAAACCCTACGTAAAACTATTAGAGCGAGTTCGGTCTCTTCGTGATACGTATAATCTCTATTATAATCTCTATTATATAATACTCTATTATCGTACGCAATTATTCTAGCAGCAGTTCTTTGAAACTATTTTAATTAATTTAAATCAAATATTAAACTATTGATGGACATTTCGTTTTCCATAATTGTTACTCAATATTGTGTATTTGGTTAACTATTGGAGTAGGTATTTATTATTTTTAATTAAGTCTATATTTGAATCCGTCCAGTTAAAATAAACAACAAATAATAATACTGGCATTATTTTTCGAAAACAAAATGATATATATATATATATATTAATTTTGTTCTAATACTTGAAACATTTAAAGCAATATTAATAAAGCTCGGCAAGCACAATATAATGAAAAGGACAAAATATATATTTACTGATCACATTGTTAAATACAGTTGAGACGTCAAAAGTAGAATAGTGTTTTATAGATATTAATATATGAAAACCATTTTGTGGCATTTTCATTATACCCATAGGTCTATTGATATAATTAAATGACCAAAAGCTTACTTCATTGGTTGTGAGTAAGTACATATTTTATATAATACGTGACTATACTGACTATATCATTACTATGAGGACAAATTACAATTTATTATCAAAATGATTTTTTTGTATCGGGTTCGTACAAAATTCTGATGGTAACGATTGAACACTACTAACGTATAGTATTTTAGATGACTCAAATAAAATTTCAATCGATGTCCTTTTGGTTTGTCGAGTACGCCGTATGTATATTATTATGAAGTTTAAAAGCTCTAGAATATTTTTTAAGTAATATTTGATAGTAAAAATTGTTGTTGGAAACGTATTTGAACACTGCAGTGAGTTCCGTATCAAATATAGCTAAATACATAAAAAAAAAATACAAATTACTATTATAATAATGCGAATTTCTACGATTTCCAATTATTATAGCAATATTATTATGTATGGGTTGTGAAGAGTTTTTAGAACTGTTCAATGCAAGTTGAAAATAAAAACTAAAACAGTTCTCGAAACGCGTTTATGAATCGCGTATCCCTTCTACGATATTATGATTGTATACGGAAACAATACGTCGTATATATTTTGTGATTGTTTTTTCTTCACAAGACGTCGAACGCGACAAATATCGTATTATTCAATACGCCGTCGTCGTCCTTTTTCCGAACAGCAATCGACGGGCACAGTCGGTTTGTCAAGCTATTCGAACATAATATATAATAATAAAATTATATAATACAATTTGCATCGTCGATTATAATCGACTCGGACGGGTATGCGCATTTTAATTGCCTATACATGTGTCAGCTATAATATTGTCTACATGGTATTATATGCGAAGTATATAAACGTTGAATTAGCTTTTAACGTCAATGCCACTGTATACAATAATAATATAATA
>NC_042495.1:91942561-91943835 GCF_005508785.2 Acyrthosiphon pisum
TGGCCATAACTCTGATATGGTGAGGTTACAAATTCAAAAAGTCGGTTACAAATGGTTACAAATTAAGCTTAACGAGTTACAAATATTTTTGAGTTAATTTAGTTGACTGGGGGGGCTGGCCCCCCCATTTGGAAATGGCCATAACTCTGATATAGTGAGGTTACAAATTTTAAAAAGTTGGTTACAAATGGTTACAAACTAAAAGAAAAATTATGAATTTAATTTCGATCGATTTGGTTAAAGTGGGGGGGGGGGCTGGCGTGAAGTTGGCCCCTCATTGAGAAACCAGTTATAACTTTTGAACTACGAAGTTACAAATTTTGAAAACTTGGTTACAAATAGTTACAAATTAAAAAAATTAGGTTACAAATATTTTTAAAGTTTAAAAGTAAAGTGGGGGGGCTAACTTCACACACGTGATATAGTGTCATGGGTATATGCGATCAGTTAGTGGGCTGTAGTAGACAAATCGCCCAGCAAACAAGAGAACCAAGTTCGATTGTTTGATTTGCAAAATCTAGATTTTTGACGATATACCCTGAAGAAGTTAACAGTATTAACTTCTGTAGTCCGCAATAAACAATGTAGACCGGCCACAGCAGGTATTCTCTTCCTTAACTCCGGAAACCTTGCTTCTCACGTACATGACAAGATATTGCCAATATCTGCGCTGATATCTTTATTCATTATTACTCTACCTCATACATACTTGTTGCTTTCATTTGTCTTCTATTTATATCTAACGATCTCTCCTATATCTATAATTATTGATATTTATTATATGCATGCACTATATTCATTATAACCTCGTACCAGAGTTTTGTAATCATTAACATTATATTTTTAAATATATGATATTTACTTCTTATTTGTACACAACTTATATTCTATATTGTGCAAACAAATTCATCAGAAACAGTAAACCAAAAATATAATTTTGTGTATTATAATAACATTCAATATTTTGGTACAACTCGTATAGCTATCTAAAAAATGTTATAACTTCAACTCACCTCTCCGACAAAACAAAGTCACCGTCTTGTATTACCGGCATAGGCGGTGTAGTGTCTTTATAATTTTTCTGTAAAATAACAACGATTGTATTGAACATCGTACAGCGCAGGTGGTAAGCCAACATAATAAGACAAGTTATTTTCGAAAACTTACTTTGAGGAAATCTTTTGTATATGGTATATTCATCGAGAAACGTATATTTATGAAATTAATTTCCAAATTCAAAGCTTCGAGAGTCAACAAAACGGATCTACATGGTG
>NC_042495.1:91943885-91947705 GCF_005508785.2 Acyrthosiphon pisum
AAATATTTTAAAGTTTAAAAGTAAAGTGGGGGGCTAACTTCACACACGTTAAAAACCCGACGTAACGCGCGCACTATTAATATATTAATGTCGACTGGAAACGATACGACGACGATTTCACTCGTTAGAACCGCGACAATCTCTGTAGTGTATCGTAATAGGCGATTCTATGTTTTATATAATATATAGAGTACTCGTATATTGTGTGTATATATATACATATATGTACGATGCCCCGAACACGTATAATTAACCGATAAAAATAATATATTAATTTATAATAATTAACGCACAGACGTCGTGCACGTTCGGAGACGACACCAAACACACCGCGAACTTTCACTGAACTTTCGTGTCGAATATAACGTGTGTATAACACGCGCGCATAATATTATTGTGTTATATTATACCTAGTGAGAAGGAGTCAATTATAGAGTGTTTCGGCAGCAATTAACGGCCGTTTAATGTTCCGATGGAAAATTTTATCACCGGCAGTTAAGTTCTTATTGTAAAGCGATTTTTGTCCCTCTGCAGAAATCGTTCCGAATAATATTATAATATTGTATATGTATAGGGATTATGCGTATACGTTTATTGTCGTTTATTTGCAGCTTCATACAAATATTATATCCGTACATCATAATATACAAGGGCCATTCCACAGTGATCATTGAATGAAATACAATATTATAAGGAACGACGAGAAACAACGAGGAACGATTCGATTTTTATTTTACGAGTCTTGTGTCTTATAAAGTTACGAGTAATAATATACTAATATATATATATAATAATATATTGCACACAAGGCAGCGGATACGTTGTAGTGTGTACTGGCAGAGGCGTGACAAATTTGAACACTAAACAATAATATATTCAATATAGACGAATTTCCATAAGGCACATACTTATCGTATTATGTTTAACGTCTAAATCTGATGTAGGTAGTAAAAATTCGATTGATTTACATTTTATTAATTATACCGACACGGTTTGACAATATTATATAATATGTATAATATATACGCGTCTGGCAGTATTGATGTTCGTATTATACAATATAATATTGTGTTCTTTCAAGACTTAATAATCAATCGTGTTTTTTACCAACTTATAAAATATCAAATAATAAATTGACGTATCTACCTATAGTAGGTAGTGTTGTATATATTATTAAATAAAATGATTGTATTTTCTGTGGATAAAAGTTGAATAATATTACGTAAGGTAATCTCGGTGTGTAATTTAATTTTCCTCGCTGCGTTCCAAGTAGTAAATAGTATAACGAGAAAAGCTATATACATCTATTTTTCTTAACTTCTCATACTGTCAATACGTTTCGCTTCTGTACCAGCTATACAACATAAGAATTCGATTTCGTGTTGACTATTCATCGCCAACCTTATTTACACCAAACTAAATACTTTATTATGTTATATGCGTGTTGCAGACCATTATAATACACGTCGTGAACGCGAAGAACAAAATTCAAAGTTAATGGAATCTCACAACCGGAAAACGATTGCAAAATATTATCCGTTATTCTTCACGCGGGAACACATATACATAACATTTCTCGTGTACAGTTGAAATAACCCCAAACGTACGAATATATGTGCAGTTTAAATATGATCGAAAAACCAAATCGAGTGAATTTAATCCCAAGTATTATGCGACATTATATTAAACGATAAAAACGACCACGTCATATTGTACTATTTTGTATGGATACTGTTTTATCAAACGGGGCCGCGACAAAGGTCGACCGCGGTGACGTCGCTGGAGGAGAGTCGCACACGCCTCGTCGGAAGAGGGTTGCAACAGAGCTGTCGCCGCTGCAGCTGATGTACCGTTTCCCACGGAGACTTCATCACCACCGCCACCGCGCCGCCGGTTTTCCGTCTTAATCCGATGGGTTTTAGTCGCGTTTTCCGCGGAGCGTCCGCAGGTGGTCCGGGAAAAGCGCACTTCTCCACTCCACCACGTCCGTATACAACCCATAATTTAATGTTCTATGTACACCTATACCTATACTAGTAATCGTGTATAGTAGGTATAGGTAGACGTGTTATTATTTTAAAATTATATAATTGTATATTATATAATAATTTGTATATATTATTATTCGTCGGTGGCGACGTTTTATTGTTAAACGTAAATAATAATATTATTGTTATAATCGCGCGGTGTCGTTATACGGTCGAATAGAGTTTTCGCACGGGAACACTAGCTGTGTTTATAGGTGTATTAAAATAATATGATATACCTACAGGGAGTTGCCAGTGACACTCGACTTGTCAGACGTCTCGAAACCGCGCGCGTCTCGGGCCACCGGGATTATATTATTATTATATGGTCGTCGGGTGCAGTAATAACTGCATTATCAGGCGAGTGCCGGCGAGCGGACACGTTATTATTATTATTATTATTATTATAATACAATAATTTTATATAACGCGCTTGAGTTTTGCACGGATAATTTGCCGCCGCCGGATTTGCGTACCGTCTTTTTTTTATAACGCCGAGACCACCACGGCGGGCTGTGGACGTCCGCGCCGCATTTATTATAGCGACGGAATTATAATATAATAATAATAATAATAACAATATATATATCATTATATTTAAATAATGTGCGCAACAATAGCGATATTATTTTACCGTGTAGACGGCGCGAGGGCGAGGCCGCTATTAATCTTTCCGATTCGATTATTGTGTGTGCGCGCGAGCTATAGTTGATAATTTCCGTTCTGCGCCGAAAATTTTAATCCGATAAATTCGTTAGCTCGGGACGGACGTCGCGAATTTATCACACTTTCGGCGTGCTACCTACTTATATATAGCACACACCCATATAATACGAGCGAGTTCCGTTGTTCCCGCTTGGTATTCCTCCTCTCTTCGCCTCCTCGCCAGCTTAGAGGATTGCAAACTATATACGCTAATATTATTATATTCGCACGCATAGGTATACGATTTAAAATAAAACTGGTTTCATCTATTTGCAAGACTCTGATTGTACAGGCTGTACATAATAATTATATTTATTTTTTAGTTTACTTATTGTACCTACCGACTGCCGACATACTTCTGGCGACTCATTACCCAGCGTTTAAATTAGATTAACACACGGGCCGCCGCCGTATAGTGATAATAATAATATTGTAATAAAAGCGTTCGGCGCAGTAAAATAACATTAACGCGAGTATGTAATTGCCTATATACACGGCCGCGCTAGCACCTCTGCCAATAACAATCATTGCCGCTTTTACCCGATAACATTAAAAGTACAGAACCGCGGTAAATACCTACAACATCGCCGTGACCTCTCCGATAACAATTTCAAAACATCGATTATCGCGATTCGATCCGAAAAGAATAATATCAACTGTTTTTTCCTATTTTCGTCAAACCGTCCAGCGCGTACCTATACCGATCATTGTTTGTCTCACCACAGACAGATTATATTATTGAAAAGTACTCATGACAATATAGTACAATTTATAACATTACTATAATATTATTACTTTGCTATTTTTCCATGCGCACCATAATTTATACATTATGGACTATGGTTTCTAATGAGGGTGCGCGCAAGGTGTCTATAAACAATACCCACGATTGTCCTCACACGCTGCGGATCACATCTCTGCGACTGGTATGAACACTACATAACTATATTATGATTGAAGACAGTGGCGGCGCGAGAGGATTTTTGTGAGACAATTGTCTCACAGCTAAAAGGGGTGGTGGGTGGGTACTGGGTAGGTACCTATAGTGGATAGTCAGTTCTGAAAAATATTAAGTGACACAACGTATC
>NC_042495.1:91949679-91983875 GCF_005508785.2 Acyrthosiphon pisum
AATTCATCCTGCATAATATTATCATAATATTGTAGGCATGTAATGTTCATTATCCCAAGACACATATAATGTGAACGTGTGTGTGTGTGTATTCGATTTATTGGAAACGTATTTTTTTAAAAAGCATATTTATCTTAACCGATAATAACAGCTAATACGTATGGACCCAAACTAAAATAATCATAATATTTAATTTGCATTTATTTTAAACCGGAACATTATATATATTATTAAATATTATACAGTCGCAACCTTCGATATTGTCGGGGTTTCGTATATATTATGTGTATGTGTATGTATATATACGATATATATACATAAAATATGTGTTGTACACATAGTATACGCTGAAAATCAACTTCTAATTAGCATAATTGCTATAGCGCATTATTATAATACTTAGTTATTAGAGTCTAATCACTTTTTCCTCTATATTCCTGAGGACCGAAGTCCCCCGAGGCACTATACGCCGTAAATAGTAGTTTCATCCTCTCGTAATAATATTTACTATTTAGGTCAATAACTTCACGTTCTATGTTTATACATACAGAACGTGAATATATATGTATTTGTGCATATATTTTTGTATGTAATATTATATATATCGGCTTATTATCGGCGGCGGCGTATAGTTTTTATTTGTTTTAAATATTTTACAATGTTTGTTTTTGCTTGATTGATTTTAAAAATCAAATCATCGTAATAACAAGACGTATCTCATAACAATATCCTCGTTATACTTTTTTTTTTTTTATTAAAAATATATTACAATCTGTTTACACATAAAACAATAAGTAACAACGATGATAGTGATTAAAGAAAGACATGAAGCACATGAAGAGGAGACTGTCCAGTGACAGAACCTCAGAAAATTTGAGTTCGGCAATTGAAATTTATTTTATTATTTTATTTTTAATTTTAGATTTAGATTAGAAGGTCTCTAGCCCAATTTCTTTTTAACCGTCGAGGAATATTAAGAGGTAGTGTGAGAGAAGACATGTTTTTGATAAAGGGGTTAGAATGGTTAATTAATTTGGAATGGAATTTTTTATAGTAGCTTTTAGCAAGTTCATTTACTGTTAGAATTTTTAAGTTGTTATGGAGAGCTGAATTTGTGATATACCACGGAGCACCGGTTAAGAGTCTTAATGAGATGGATTGAAAGGCTTGGATGGGACGGATGTTAGTTGGTTTCGCTGGGCCCCATATTTGAATACCGAATACCATAGGTCCATATTGGTCTTATGATAGATTTGTAAATTAATATTTTATTTTTGAGATTTATTTTTGATTTTAGAAGAGGTCGGAGTAAATGGAGGTGGGAGTTAAGTTGTTTACGTTTATTTTTTGTATGATTTGCCCAAGTTAGCCTTTTGTCTAGAGTGATACCTAGGTATTTAGTTGATTGATGAAGCGAGGAATTCGTTATACTTCTACTCTTAAAATCCTATAAAAACTCGATGTTCCGGCTGTGCGACACTCGTACCTATATAATATAAATATTAATATTATTGCGTTAAATGTCAATAAATATCTCGACTAGAATTATTAATAATAATGTTATTTTTTTGTTTTCAGGCAGATATTATATTCCAACAGAATTTCGTTGTAAAATATTTCCATCACGTCATAGACGAGAGTTACTGCCCAAACGAATTATTTGATAAATTATGCGGAGCAAATAGGTTGACCTTTTAATATATCTAGTCGGTTTATGTACGACAATAATTAAAATAATATAATACATTCATACGGTGTCCAAACGCACTAAAATATATATTATAATCATATACACAATATTATACATATTAACGATATTGAATCCGTAAAATGTGTTAATTAAACATGTAGATTGTACACCTATACGATATAAAATAATAATATATAGGTACGGACGAAAATTAAAAAAACAACGATCGACCGTTTAATAATTTATTACAATATAATGTCAACGTGTCTATATTTATTATTATTATTATCGTCAACACTAAAACTTCGATGCAAATTTTTTTTTTTTGAAAACGTTCGGATCACTTCCTGAATTCGTTTCAAAACATTGCGTTTTGATTTATCGCAATAGCTATTTTCCAGTTTTGTTTTGTTTTTTTTTGCTTTTCTACTCCGCATTAGAATATGCAGCCGGTACTATATATATATATATATATATATATATAACAACGCGTCGGACATCACGTCGAGCATTGTAGATAATATAAATTATATTATACGTGCGCGGATATACTCGTTTTCGCCGGGTAGTAACAGATAGTTTTGAAATCGATTCGGCCCGAGTTCGACGTCGCGCAGTTATTTGGCAAAGATATTATTATATATATTAATAGTGGCACTTCGGATGGTAATAAACTTGTCCGGCGGTGGCACCATGTGCGCGACGTCGTCGTCGTATATTATAATAATATTACCTATACGCAATTCAATTTTACTTTTTTTGTTGTTTTTTTTTTCCATCCGCATCGACCAAGTTCTCGTATTCCCACACACATACACACACACATACACGTCACGCGTAAAAATAATATATTACACCGAAAAATAATTTATTTTTCCACCTAAAACGACTCAATTACGAATCAATCGGAGATAACGGTCGCAGATAAAGACGCGTCGTCCTGACAAAGGTGCGCGGAGATTCCTCAGCGCGTGTGTGTGTGTCGCATCGCGGTGTTGTGCATATTATTATTATATTATTCTCGTCCGTTCATTAAAATAATACGTGTACGTACCCGGTGCTGCTGCTGCTGCTGCTGCTGCAGTTGTCGTGTAATATGCCGCCGCGAAGTGTAAAAAAAGATTTAAAAAAAAAATAATAAAATAAAATACACGATAAATATATTATATAAATCTAATAAAAAAAAAAAACCCCAAAAAAAACCGACAGAGCTCTGCGACCGATACGCATCGGCGTGGACCGGAGTCATCGTTTTCACACCTGTATGTGTTACACGCACCTCAACTATATCGTATTATGATCACGTAACATTATTATTATATATATATATATAGTACGTTCTTAAGGACCACGCGGACAGCACTATTTCGATCCTATTAATAGCAGCGTGTGTGTGTGTGTGTGTCCTCGTAAGCAGCGGCTAATGATCCAAATCGCTCTTCTGTCAGCACGCGGTCGACCCGAAGTGTAGTCATCATTTTCGTGGTCGTTTAAGCGCTGTGTTGGTGTATCGTTTATACCGTATTTTACGTATTTATTCAAATTATTCGTTAATGCCCCATATGCATGTCGTTTAACCGCATACCGAGTTTATACTTCGACTATATTATAAATTATAATTAAAGGCGAGGTATAATATTATGTTATTCACGATGGCACGACAAAACATTTTGATGTTCAAACGATACTAAGCTCGCGATGGTTTCGCCGCACAATCAGTGATATATAGGTACGACGTTATACCTGCACCGATACACGTTGTAGTATATTCAGTTCTTTAGATTTCCCAAAGCTTTTTCGGATTATTTTTGACATTTCACTCGTTTAGAATTGCCGACCTATACTGCAGCTATTGCAGTGTGACCCATAGCAACGGTCCGAAGTCTATACAAGTGTTATATGTAGCTCTGGTTTCATAACAATATTGCGTTACTTTTTAATCGACATATTACAATTATGTAATGTTTTTTTCGCAAACCGCGATGGGTATTCTTATTAATAGTTATTATTTCTTTGCATTTCTAAACTACAAACAGATTTTAGTCACAAGAACACGATGGTGAAGAAGTCAGCTCTCAGACAATAATATATAACAATCTTCGTATACGGTTGGAGGTACTATATATATATAATATGGTATACATTTAACTGTTTTCTGTTGTAACTTTTATATGCTCGGAAACTGTGTCACGTCGAATCCGAGGGCCACTGCAGCAGTTTAATACTTTTGAACATGTTTTAGTGTCTTACAAACGTTCTGAAATTTAGGTCTACCCCGAAAAATCTTTCTCGTAGGCCTTATCCGGCTCTCAGTTTGGAGGTGCGACCTTACAAGACGTCCACGTACCTACACATACGCGACCGCACGCGGCTTCCTGTTGTGGGCTTATAACGATATTCGCGTGAAACTCAAATGGACCGAGTTTACGTTTTTTAATAATTTTACAACCTCTGAATATTATTATCGTCGTGGTACATCTGGTACAATAATAGCGGTTTCCGACTCGGCCGTACGTTTTTTTTTCTTACCATCATTTGTTTTTGGTTTTTATTACTCGTCGTGTGTTGTAAAGATGGCCCTCGAGATTATTAAATTTCACTAACGAGATGTTGGTTTCTGGACGGTCGTATTTTTTTATTATTATAATATATAGGTATATATATATATAAGTGAATTACAAGTTTGTCCGCGCTCGTGTGTGTGTGTGTGCATATCAGATTTGGTCTTAGATTTCATCTGGAACAAAAATAAAGATGGTTTACTTTTTTCTTTCCTTTTTGTATTTTTAATTGTACTTGAACATTGATGTACACTAAGATAACTATATATATCATATTCGCCACTACGCTTTGTTTTTCGGCATAGAAAATCGATATAATATACATAGAACATTTATAAATACAGTATTATTGGATATCGGACTGCGGGTCACACATTCGGGTTACACGTTGTATATTAAAAATAAATTGTAAATTGTAAATAAATTTACTTATAGTACGGACCTCGTATGAGACCTTCGATCTGCAGCTATAACTACATATTATAATATGTGCTGCAAAGTGTGTAAACAAAATAACAGTTCGAACAGGAATCGACAAATATTTATTGAGATTTTCTGGTCACGCATCACTTTGTTTTGTACACAAATGTGAAATGAATGATGGAATAGAATTATTTATACTTGACGCGAGTTGTCGTTTAGGATGCGTTGAAACGGGAAACAATTTAATTATGTGTGGAAAAAAAATCAATATAGACAGATTATATTATTCTAAATTTACATATTTTAAATAATGTTCTTATATATAGCGGTGCAGTTGTATAGTGGCACAACACATTTATTAAGTAGCATAATATATAAGAAACCTTAAACTTATAAGCTTGTCGCAGCAATCAATGTCCGTTTTTTGACAAATCGAATATCGTTAAATTATAATTGGTAAACGTCCATAATGAAATACTTTCCCGAGACCCTCTTTGGAGTCAAGCTCGTTGATTGATTTTGTGGTTTGACAATTTAAAATTCAGTTTTAATTTAAACACTTAACATATCCTTACATAACGTATACTATTATATACATTTGTCCATCTGTATAGGTACAGTGTTTAATATATATGTGTTCCGTGAAGGTACACTGTACAACTTTATTCGGTAATGAACATTAAAAAATTTTGAAATTCCATTATAATAGCTTTGTAATAATATTATAATAATATAATACCCTAATTATTATAATATTGTGTACATAATATTATGATACCGATACAATACGGTATATATTATACCCATTTCATTTGTACAGACGTTCTTGATTTTCTTAACAAATAATAATTATGTCTTAAATCTTTATTGCTATTTCTCTATACTTAGTCCCACTTCAATTTTTAATTCGAATCAAAATACGCACAACGTATAATATTATGTACAAGAGAGATAAGAATGTCGTTTGTATAGAAATCCCTTGAGCTTAAGATTCTCCGGTACATTTTGAACAATGATAAATGAATATCATCGTAACATAATAATATATCTTTATTATTATTACCTACTAATGTTTACTTTAAATGTATTACAATGATATAAAGTACAGACTACATAAGCCCTTCGGGGAATTTCTATAAAATATAATATTCATATTATAGTTGGCGAATTCTAAAGTACACTTTTAAACCTCATACTTACTTAAATCTTGGATAATTTCCAGAAATGTTGGTTCAGGAACAATAACATAATAATAATAATTTTTAAGTTCGGTCGTTTCTTATTTTTTTATGTAAGTAGTTGTTTTGTCTGTAAATATTCAGCCGTGATATACAGTCGATACAGACCGATGTAATTAATCGTCCGCGGTGAGTATAGGTACGGCCACAGAGATAATGATTATAATTAATTTTATTGTTCAATAAATTGTGTGATGCCCGTGTTTCATATTATTATATTTCAACGTTGTATCAATTCGAGGACATTTCGGCCAGACACCATATAGTGTGTAGTAGCACGGCAATAATAAATAACAATAATTATTATTATTACTATTATGTTACGAACAATGAGCAGAACAAAAATATTATTACGAGTTACGACAATCAACGGCAACGATATTATATTACCTTCGCCGCTGCTTCCCGCCGTTTAAAAAAAAATAGAAATAAAAACAGTGATCAATGTCACAATGACAATTATCGATAAATAAAAATGCTCAACTCGTATCGGGTAGAGGTACCTATACTGTACCTAAACTGTAATACGGTTATACGATGATTATATAATACATATTATTGTGATTACGAGATATTAGTACTATTATATTATTATTATTACGTAGGTACGTGATTTTGACGAAAGTTTGTCGATGAGAAAACATCCAATAACGAGGGATATTCGATTGTAAAATATTATATGGACGCCAGACGACACACACACACAAGTCCGATTACGACGATATTATTATTTATTGTGAAATGTGAGACAAAAAACAAAATATGAATTAATATTATTTTTATTATTTATCCGAGGAGACCGCTGCCACACCGGTTTAAATGTTTTTCGACGATTATCATACGGTGCGTGCGTGCAGGACATAATATGCGACGAGCTGTAATCCGCACCGAACGGTCTCGGGGCCGACTGCGTCTTGTCGTTTTGACTGCGTATCTCGCTCTCAGTCAGAGGACTTCTATTTATTTATTTATTTATATTATTTTTTTTTCGAAAACAAGAGTTTATACGATTGTCTTTTCCGCCGTTCGCCGCCACCACCGAGCGCACGAAAAAAAAAATAAGAGATTAATTCCGCGCTGATCATTTGATTATAATAAAAATTTAATATCATAGGCGATGTGTAATCGGATTGTGACCCACCGCCGGTGACATTGAAGCGTAGGCACTACCTATAATATTATACGAAACGGATAATGTTATTGTGCAGCGTGCGAGAAGAATGTTCTCACATCAATTGCGATATCCGATCGTCGGCGTTTCATTATTCTAATAAGCCCGCCAAAGATGTATCGCAGACGGCAAGTAGGTACTGCGCGGCGGCGGCGATGTGACACAATATTAGATATCTGAAACGACTAAAACTACTCGTATCTCGATGGTGTTAGAATGCGTCGAAGTTATATTATGTCAAATATTTTAATACCAATAGTATACTAAAACTGCTCACGAGAAGTGGGGTGGCGCCTGTCCGGTAGTGTTGTGGTGAATTGCGAGGATGGGGAGTGTCCGGATGTCTGCGGGATTCGAATTTGTCGGGTAGTAGATAGGGTCATGTGTTACATGATCCGAGATCTGCAGTTTAATTTGGAGTACCTATCTACACTGGAATTTCGAGTTCATATTTTTCTTTTGCCGATTCACAATGTATTCACATGACTTTTAAATCTGTTCACCACTCCTCGATCGTAAACGGTGAATAGTAAATTATGACTACAATTTATTATTGTTCGCGGTGCACATACAATTGTGCAAATCCAGAACCAAGAGAAGGTGGTTGAAAGTCTCGTCACGGAATGTATCGGTCGCAGTACGACACCTGTAAGACAAAATGTGCAAATGACCAATCGCAGTTTTGAATCTTTATGCGTGGACTTTGGATTTTGTGAATTTCGACGACTTTATATACCCTCAACTTTTCCCTCGACGTGCACATTTTATTGCACTTGCACAAAAGCGGGTCTCGTGTGAATTGGTTTTAAACGTCTTACACGTACATATTATAGATTTCGATCTGTGCAGCGCTGTACAATTTATACATCTAAAAAAATAAAATACCAATTTCGGCGCTCAATCGTATACATCCGTACGCGTATTATGTACACCTATATGGGTATATAACTCGTGAGTCGCGACGATCGATTTATTGCGGCGGCGATGCGGGAGAATTTCGAACATAATATAATATTATATTATTATATTTTTTATATTCTTTTCTACTTTATTGAAATATGTGTGATTTCCGATGTGACTTTTGGAAAACGGCTTTGTCGGCCCCGCGCAGGTATTTTATCGCACACATGCGCGCGACAACTGGTTCCCGAAAGTTATGATCCTAAATATTATGAACTCCAGCTCGGTCGAACATAGGATGGGTAAAAAAAAAAAAATGAAAAAATATAATGTTTTTACGAAAACGTGCAGAGGTTATTATAATATAATTCAGCCGCACCGGTCACAAAAGTATTCGGCAAAACACGTGTACCCGTATATACAAACTTGATATAAGTATGCATATATATATATATATTATAGGCATGTATCAGTGTTGTATATATATACAATACGATACACCGTTGACGCACATGCTCGTTAAAACTTGTTTGGAAATGTTCAGAACGCACCGTGGCGAGTTAGATCCGCTCGCATATTATAACAGTCGGTATAACACGTCTTGTAATAATGTAACGATATTATAGTAATATTTAACACCTATAGCACGTCATAAATTATTATATTGTGTTGTATAGTGTTTACCGGCCACGTCAGCAGAGTTTTCGGTAAGGATTCCTTTGTGCGATTGATATTATTATTATAAAGGGCTGCGCGTGGCGTTAAAGTTTCATGTTATTATCATAAGTGCGTGTGGTATATTTTTAAATAGAAATAACATTAGACGCGCGGCAGTACTAATAAAACGGAATAATAAATTCGAAAGCAGCCTAAGTGTGTAGATGTGCTGTATAGTTGTAATACACCGGGAGTTAGGCTATAGGTATATATTATTATTATTATTATTATTATTATTATATTATATTCGCAGAATGTTTATTTCCGATTTATTATTCAGACGCACTATACGAGAGCTTTATGTGTTATGTCGTTACTGCAATTATCGTGGACTCGATGAATATACAAATATTTTCTTTCAACAAATATTCGAAGCGAGCAGTGCGTTTTATATCATATTATATTAATTTATTATATACTTACCGGCCGCAGCTATAATAAGCGTACCTATATTATAATATGTATAGGTAGGCATGACAGCATTTCGAGCTCAAATTTAATTTACTATACCGAACAGCGTATTATAGGACATGCCTCTTTTAAATTATTAAACGAATAATATAGATGGGTAGGTAGTTTTAAATATTCAAATGACACGGACATACATATTAAAGAAAAAAATTTGGTCATATATTTAATTATAATTCTTGCGTTTCTTTCGTTATCATCGAGGGGATAGACGGATTATTCGCCTTAAAATATGCACGAAACGCACGTGACGCGTGTGACATAATTTCGTGGAACGCTTTAACATATTCGGTCGCGTGCTAAGGAATATCTATAGTAATAATAATAATAATAATAATAAATAATAATAATAACAATAATAATAATGTGTTTTTCGAAGTGAAAATGCAAAACATTCGATGATTGCCGGATGATGCTGTAACAATAGAGGGTGGGGGAAACTGAGTGAACGAAGTTCCCATCGTATATACAATACGTAATAATATATGATGTATTGTACGGCGGCTGTGCGTCCGAATCGGAGTCGAAACAAATCAAGTTCGAACAAAGTTTGCAAAATGTGTTTCAGTCATTAAGGAACAACTAGTCCGATGTTACTTTTGACCAGTGTTCGCACTTTCCGGCTATAATAAAATGTTTTTATATTATCCAAGGGCGTAGCCGAGTTGTAGTTGGGGGGAAATTCCCCCACATGTTCACTGCAGCTCACACATGTTTAACGACATTTTAAATTCGAGTAAAAAATTAAAAATATACTTGGTAGCCCTGATGAAATTTCCAGCTACGCCTTTGATATTATCCTATATCGACTAGAATACATATTTAGGTTAGTTTTCTATACTATCTTTCTAATCAAAAAAAAAAAAACAACACATACAATAATAGCTCGTAGTGCCCTACATTTGCATATAAAAGTAGTGCGGCGATGATTGTAGTGTGCTTTTTGAAGTGTATGCGATGACTTAAATACAATAAATTGTACAGAGTGATCGTCGGCGTGCAGTGTGTGGTTTGTAATCGTTTAAAATTTGATTATTACAAATGTGGTGGATAAAATATTATACAATTAGCGTGTTGATGCGTCGCATATGACAATCATATTGTTAGATGTATTGTGATTTACACGTTACGGGCGCATAATATCATGTGTAGGTATATACAATGTTTATAATAGTTGGTCGCTTCATTATTATAATGTCACTACGGAAAAAAATCCACTCGGTTTGCAATATTATATAACGATATAATAATAATAGTAATAATGGCAATAGCTATGCAGACGCACAATACTTTAATTTTTTTAGCGACGCGGATATAGGGCACCTACCACCGCTTATTTCGGCAGTATAGCTTTAGGGCCGTTTCACATGAACACGTATCATACGCTATACTTACCGTTTTCAGTTACATTTCATGGCGCAAATGTCGCTACTGAATCGCACGACATAGCTCTTCATAAGCGTCCACGCGCGTCTTTTTTACTAATAAAATAAAATAATAAGATATCCGTTGAAAATTAATAAAAAATTCAACACATCGCAACGACACACTGAAATAGTGACACGCAAACACCGGTGCGACTCGTGTTTAGAAAATTGTAAGCTGCGTTTTTGTTTATGGACACGGATGGATATTATGTAATGGTTTTGTTTTGAGATTTTCCTTTCTGACCGTGGCTTATAGATTTTTCTCATTAAAATAAAAAAAAAACAACTAGCTCATTGTGTACACTACCTATACTACTTAGTGCCCTACGTTTTCATAAAAGTAATTATTACAGTTGTGTAATTGTTGTGTTTTGTTTTACGGAGCGGTAGCGATGTACACCAATTATTATAGTAGTGACATAATGTCGACGCCTAAAACAGTTCGTCCGTCACGCGTATTATATAATAATTACAGTAATGATAATAAATTAATTAATAATAATGAAAATGTGTTTGACGGGGTCCGAAGTGTAAATGCAAAACATTCGACGATTGCCGCGCGAGGATGATGCTGTAACAGTAGGGGGGGGGGGGAACTTGAATGAACGAAGTTCCCATCATATACAATACGTAATAATATATGATGTATTGTGTGGCGCGTCCGAATCGGAGTCGAAACAAATCAAGTTCGAACAAAGTTTGCAAAATGTACCTACTTCGGTCATTATAAGTAACAACTAGGACCGGTGTTGCGCGTCCTAACCTCTATATGTGTGTATTATACTGTAGAGAGCAAGACAGGTGTATTATTGTGTACATATGTAGGTACATACATACATAGATATATTATAGTATACATATAGGTATACATAATAATAATAATATAATATGTTATAAAGCGGTCTGGGAATATTTCCATCACAATCAAAATGTTGTTTTCGCAAAGAGCAATCAGTCCCGTACGCCGCGTATAGCAATCATGTGAATATATATTATTATTATTATTATATTCTTTTTTTGTGCATGGGAATATTGCAAATTTCACAAATACGTAGAAAATGGTTTAGCGGTTCGGGTAATTAAAAAAAATCTTAAATACAAAATTAATATTGATCGATAAAAACACATTAAATAAATATTATCTTTCCGTTGTTGCGACACGCGATGTATATAATATATTAAGACTCAATGGTTTTAAAATGAATGAATACATTTAATAAGAAACATAATACACAGTATAATAATATAAGTAACAGCTAGGGAGACCTGACAAATGAAATAACTTTTGTTCTGATCAATTTTTTTTTTTTTTTTTGTTTAATTTATACTTTTTGTATAATGTTTATAATTCACTCATTTGTTACACGTATAATATTAAAAATAGAAAATTTAATTTAATTTTTTTTGGAAATATCAAAATAGCCAATTTGTAAATCTCGTTTTTTGAGGTAATAAGACTCATCAATTGGAAAGTGTTTTTTTACGATAGGATCGACTTTACTTAACAAGAATCATAATATTTCACAAAACTGTAAAAACAACTTGGTAAAAGAATTAATAATAAATACAAATTGGCTATTTTGAATCTTTTAAATTAAAAATGTTATATTATACCTACGTGTACCGTAAGCTTCTATAAATTATATGAGAAAAAAATTAAAAATATTGTTTAGAACAAAAGTTATTTCATTTATCAGTTCTTTCTGTTTCACTCAGTATATATATAGGCAAAGAATTTGTTCTTATGCTACAGTATAATATTTTTTTTTTGTGTTTGTGGCTTCATATTTAGTTGGCAATCGTTCACCTATTACTTATAGATATTAAGGTAAACTTCAGTTTATAATCAAATAGGCAAATCGATCGATCGATTTGAGGATCTGTATTTATGTCGTCTATAATTTAATGAATTTCACTGTTGATTTCGTTCGGAATTATAATTTTTTTATTTCATAAATCCGTTTATTAGCGGTTAGTACACAATAAATTTGAATTTGAAATATTTATTGTAAAATTAACAATATATTGAAACGGAGATCTCATTGTCTAGATTACATAAGAGTTAAACAATTAAAATGCAAATCAAAATTATTATTCTATTCGAATTTGATCGATACGAATGATTGCCTATACTGCGGTTATTTGCATTTCATTAAAATAATATTATGCGTTTTTGAGTTGAATTATTGAAAAGTATATTTTATTAATTTAAGCTTTAAAGAGAAATACATTCAACAAAATATGGTTGACCTCCACCGCAGGTCGGTTCATTAAAATTTTTTTTCGTTCCCAACAAATATTATCATGTAGAGAAAAAAATGTAATATAGAGTTTTTCGTTTGAATTCTGTTATAGGTACCTACTATTACCGAGTATTACGTAATAATGTTTACTATATAGGCAACACTATCTTATGCGGTACCCGAGTTAAATATAAATCAATTAATCATTCATAACATAATCGATACATATTACAGGTAATTTGCATATTTGAATCGGTTAGGTTAGGTTAGGTTAATCGAATACATGCTACAATTACGGCGACTCTATAATGTAGGTATATAGTTTAAGTCCTTATATTCTATCAGCTTAAAAATTGGAAATGAAATCACACGCCTGCAAGTGCCTGTGAAATTTAACAGAAGGGGTAATTTCAATTCCATCCACTCCCGTCTCTCAATACCAAAAATTAAACAATTTATTTTCAAGGGCTTTATACCGATAATGACATTCAACCGGTAACAACAATATTATTAAATGTTCATCTAAAAAAAATGTTACCGACAATTTTTTTAATCGCTTGTAATATTACAATATTAAGCTGATTATTTATCAATCGCTATACAATAATATCGTTAAAAATATATAGTTACAAGACGTACCTTAGTACCTACTAGAATAAAATTCATATAATTGATAATATGTTTTATTATTTTATTACTGGAGGTCTAACCTAACACCATCAAAATAAATATTTATTGAAATCACGGTTTCGTCGTTTTAGCTTATCGACAAAACGTCAGAATTACGGTGTCGAACCAGAATAGTGGCGATTCTCGCTGAGGCGGACCTTCGGACATTTTTAGATGTGTAAAGTGTCCCCAAGACCTCTCAGTACTTCATACAACCATAGATATAACTGTACTCATGTAATAAATAATAATAATAAATATAAGTGTTGAAGGCGTACATGCAATATATTTTGGTTTTTAACAGACCAAAAACGATAGGAAAATCCCTCGTTATATTATACAGTTCAAAGCCTGTTGACGGCGTTACATTATCATATAAACACGTCACAAAGTAATATATTATTATGCACAACGATATGATTTATCGATTATTCGTCAAAACATAATATACGGTTTCGCATTTAAGTCCTCGGGACGAGTACGAATTCCGAGAATTTCGATACGAGTATATATAATATTATGATGGAAATTCGAAACCACGCGGCGTGCGTCGACAAAATATTGAATGTATACATAGTGTAAATTATTATAATTTGTCATATCGTTATCGTCGTTTTCCGAAACAATGGCTCCGACGAATACAGCACGCTACGTCACATTATAATATGTAATTGTAGTTTTTCGCTTAGAAGCGCATCGCATATATAATATAACAACAATTTAAATATAATATGCTCACACGTCGTCATTATAAAATATTATTATTATGAAGAAAAACGCTGCAACGGTCAACACTTAGCGACGGTGTTCGCATATAATAGTGCAGTGGACGACATAATACTTCGAGATGTAGGAATCTTGGGAATCGAGGCGATTGTTGATGACTCGTTAAAAAAATACCTATGAACAGAGTTTAATTTGTTTTGTAATATTATTATACAACAGCTCCGGTGCGTCTCGGTCTATATTATATTATGTGACCGTTTAGAGACGAGAAACCGAGGCAAAGAGTGAAATCCTGTATCACATATTGTATGCCAGCGTAACCCCTGCATAGGGTTCCGCGAAACTTATGTGTTTTTTTCAGTGAAGGATTTATATTGATCGTGAAGTCCTGTTTGTCCTATATATTTTGAATTAAATACAGCATACGAGTACAGTAAGTATACATTATTATTATAATTTATAATGCAAATAATTCTTACATAGAATGACGTATTAAAACTATTGCAACAAAGTAAGGGTTCTAATTATCGAGTTATGCAATAACTTATTGTTAAAAGCTAAATAAAAAAGGCTAAAAATTAAGGGTTCCATGAAAAAGATTGGACATAAAAACCGTTCCACGGATCATAAAGTTTAAGAAACGCTGTTGTATGCTGCGACAGTGTCGCTCACTATATGTAAGCACGACGTCTGATGCAGATATATTTTATGCAGTTCATGGGCATTTGGAAATCAAATAAACAAATTATCAATAAAATATTATCATAATATCACACGAGACACGAGATAATTGAGGGGAAAAAACAGAAAATGTCGCGTCGAAAGCGTGAGCTCAAGTCGGTTGTAGTGGAACTAATAGCCGTTTTATTAAATAAGATTATTAAAAAATTCAAACGAGCAGCTGGTTCGAGAAGAATAATAAGTGAACGGCATGATAATAATATAATATAATACTACTGATTGAAAACATTTTATACATGTTGCTATGGTAATAATATGTAAGTTGATCGTGAAAAAGATATTTCATTATTAAAATGTAATAATAATAATAATATTATGTATATAAAATAACCACTCCTATCAAAGTATTTCACACGACATATTATCATATTAGACATCAACGATCGAAAGAATAATTTTAGTATAGGTACTAACCTAACTCGAATAATAAATTTAATCTTTATATATATTTCCTAATTGAATATTATTATATCTCGATATAATATTATATTACGTTGCGATTGAAATTTCGATTTTCGTAATTGAACGTTTCTTGGGAACCGATATATCGCCTAAAAAAAATGTATAACGACCGAGACTCTTATATTGTATGTACCTACCTATATTCAATATAGTATACGATATGTATAAATTAATGGAGATCGCGATCGATTTTTGAAATTCACTTTTAAATCCCAACGAATTCCAACGATTTTTCTAAATATTATGAACGTGTAAAAGGAAGGTATATGATTTCAAGTGTATCAATTAGGTCCAACATATTACCTATCTCAAGAATAAATAATTATTATCGCGATAAATTGATCGTGGGTAAACCAATATTTGGCTAACAAACATAACTAGCACACTCTCTAACACGGTTATAATTCACACGGATATGTACGTGAAAATATTCACGTAAGTTGTACGGTTTTCGTTTCGATTCACTCACAGCTACCTGCAATCGTGTGTTATCAATAATTATACTAGTATCCGCCCGGACTAGATCGATATCTCGCGGGGAGAGTTGCAAAATTACGACGGTACTGAATATTATGTCTGTACAACACCAATAATATATTATCTTTTTTTGGTCAAACTATTTTGTACGTCGTAGTAGTAGGCCGGTCGCTACTGCAGTGTATAGCTGTTTTTAAAATTCAAGCAAAGTTCCTTGCAACCGGAATTACCCCGACTATATTGTACTTAAAACTGTCCACTATATACGCGTAGGCATACCATCATACGAGTATATTATTATCGCGAGCCCTGCATATCACACGCAACACATACCTACACAACAAAAATATGTTGCTTGTATATTAATTTCGGTTTAAGTGAAGTGAAAACATTTCCCGTTGTTGTACCGGTAATGGTTATATTTTCATATAGGTACACATATTATATTATATATAAGGTAAGCACATTAATAATTTCGGAATACGTAATGCTTTGCTCGGGTATTCTTTTTCACTGCCCATATCGTAATATTATATGCACGCATAAAAAATAACTATTACGCCGAGTCTCATCTATTATATTGATGGACATTATATTATATTAAAGAACGACGTTATAATATTAATAAACAATTGAAAAACGTAGAACTTCAGCAGTATAGTACATGCTGTAGTACAAGTAATACAGAAGTATTTAAATATTATATATGCTTTGGCAGTATAAATGCTATATACAGATTGATTTTTTAAGCACGCCCACCCAACCTCATTTTTCCATATTATTTAATAGTACATTTATTCGAAGTCTGAATTTTAGAATTTTCAAGTATACCTTACCAACCTAACTCTTAAGATCATATTTTAAAATTTCTGATTATAATTTACTGCTTAAAGTATCCTGTGCAGGTGATACAAACTTCTACATCTCAAATGATAACCCTCCTTGTCTACTGCAGATTATTTAGTAGATGATTTTCTTAAAATTATGCATGTGTCTAAATGCAAATTCTAATGAGTAGTTTCTGACTCTTTTTGAATAATAAATTAAAATGTTTATAATAATCCTGAAAAATTATTTTACAAAAATAACTTAAACGTATAATATTAAATGTAGGATTTAGGGCAAGGACGCTTAAAAACTCACCCTGTATATCATATGGCGAATGCGAATTCCGCAGTAAATGTTTCTTTATTGGAAACTGAAAATCTTTTCATTTTTCTTTTTTTCGGTCGTTAAAAAAAGACAACTAAAAACTGACGTTTTTATTGGCTTTGAGTAAAATATTAATCCCAAAAGGCGCCGCCGTCCTTGTCCGTCCGTATTTTCACGCGGAAACGATTTGTCACGAAAAAAAGCAGTGCGCGCTTCGCCGGCAGCAGTGGCGGGTTTCCGTTAGCCGAAGATATTTAAAAAAAATTAAGTGAAACGAGACATGAACAAAAACTTATAAATAATTATCCGAGTAAACGAATTTCGCCAGCGAGAGAGTACGGTTGGTTCGTGTGTTTTTCGATTTTCGTTCGCCGGAAGAAAATATTAATTTCATAAGTCTGGCCAGATGCGACGCGCGCGCGGATAGGATGGCTGTTTGACGTCGGTGGCACAGATGACGACAGTGGCGATGACGGGTCTTATTAATAATCGCAGTGCGGCTGTTGAAAGGGAAAAAATATTGTTTGGAAACATTTAGGCTCTCACGGAGAGAGGCGTCTGTGACGAAGATGTTAAAAAAAAATGTCCCCTTCACGATGATTTAATTATTATTGTATAATATATATATATATACTTTTTTTTAAATCCTCTCCAAACGTGAAGCGCATCCCGAAATTATTAACGCACAATAAGTCTCCGAAGACGTCGATAAGACCCTCATCGCTGAAACGAAAAAAGGGAGGAGTGGGAAAGAGCTGGTGAGAGATGACGTTCAATCCGAAATTAAATTTCTGGCACTTTATATAATTTATGTATGCTTCAATATTGTTGGACGTAGGAAAAATTACTTTTGACAATATATGGCAGTAAATTAACCAATTTTGCTTGATATTGTATATTATACATCATGAATCATACAATATCATCATGTAGGGACAATGATGCTGATATTCGATATGACTTCCGCGATGGATTAAATGGATGACACTACTAAATTACTAGATATGTTGTCTTTAGGAGTTATATATATATATACGTTCGTATAATATAACAATAAAGTTCGAATTACCAAAATGGTATATTCCGAACCGACCGGACCGAATGTCCTGCCGCCACTGAAGTTATCGACCAAATAGGATTTCATATTTACCTCCACCCACTCAATCGCCCACGCTTTCTATCAAATTTTCTCTTTCTCTCTCACCCTACCTCTATATTTCTCTCTCTATATACATACACCAAGTAGTACCTATATGTATATGTCATGTGTGTGTGGCGTGCTGAGGCATTTTTTTAATTAATCAAAGACCATGCGCGCGGAAACGAATTGCATTACAATATTGTAATTTAAATCAACAAATGCAAATTATTTTTCTTTATATTTATTCACGTGTTCGGTGTGGTTATTTATTTGATTTTGTCATTGCGTGTCGCCGGTTCGCGAGCCGGGGTTTTTTCTCTCTTTTCCCACTCCATGCATTTGATATACTTGACAATATTGTATACATATTACGTGTATTTATATGCACACCCACGATGGAATAACCATGCTCCCTTGGTCAGCAATGCATGCGTGTATGCAAAATAGCACCATGGACGTGATAAGGAAACAGGAAAATGTCGTTATGAATACCGCGCGTTTCTCTAACCCTTTAATCGCGCACGCCTACCTCCGACGACAAAAAAACCAGAACACTTCAAAAACCTCACGTACCTATATACTTAAACGCAATATTACGTAAGCCACATAAGGTCATAAATTGATACGTGTCTTGGATTAGGTATTTCTGTCAATTTGGAACGAAAAATCTTCATTGCAGTAGGTATAGGTACTTACTTGATCCATATTATATTATGTAATATTTTTCAAAACTAAAACTTTGTAGCATAGGTTAGTATTGAATATATACTATGTGTTAGGTACCTATACTATTAATTAGCTATTAACATGTATGTGTTTAATACATAAATATATTATAGGTACTCACATAAAAGTTGTGTTGTTGTTAAATAAGATTCTTGGTTGGATATCTTTAATCCGCGGTAAGCAAATTGCACAGAGAAATAAAAATGATAAAATACATACCTATATAATATTCTTTTATTGTTTCCAAAAAAATTGGGGATTCATCAGAAATTGTTTAGAGCCATCCAAATACATATAGGTACTTTTTTAGACGAAAATATTTTGCGTTCTAACCTAGGTACTCGTATTACAATTTTAAGAATTACTGAACAATTCAATGTATTATTTACTATACATCTCCATGAAAGTAATACACCTCTTTAGACGATACTAATTCTTTTAACACATAAATTAAGTGTTATTTGCTATCTAAGACCCCCGAATACGAATACTATTGGGCACAATCAGTGTTGTAACATTTACAAATTGGTTCAAACTTCAAATATAGGTAACAATAAATTAAGTCACTAAATGGCCTTAAATATACAGAACAAAATTGATATAAATTTTTAATTATTTACTGTAGGTAGTATTATTATGATAATATTTACGTAAATGAACTGTGTCGAAATCATTGATGATATTATATTATGATATGAGAATATTATCCTAATGATTTGTCTTTAATTTTTTTTTAATACAAAATCAATTTCGTATACTTTACAAAAATATATTACATTATAATATATTTATAATAACTATTATTATTTAATTGCTTTTAAAAATGATTCAACTCATTGGTAAATTGTACACTTAGTAAATATTGTACAAATAGATATAGTAGGTAGGTATGGTAAATATTAAAGTAGTTTTAAAATATACTTCGTTTTAAATTATTCAACAATCGTTTATATAATTAATTGATTATATTATTATCATCAAATGGTGTGAATATTTTATATTGAATACTAATAGTTCACCTGCAGTTATCCGTACGCGTTATTTACTGTCGATAAGCCATTTATAAACATAATAAATATTCTAATAATCATATTAAATATACCTAAAGTTGTTATTATAATATTATACACATAATTTTCAATTTTTATTCATTTTGTGTAATTTATTCTTCAAGTTGGTATACTTGTTATTATAAAACGGATATAAATTTATTATTTGTGTAAACTAATGTAGGACGAGTAAAGTGGATTTGTACATTAAATATAATATATAGGTATATAATATATTGTATATAATAACATGTAGATACCTTCTACCTACCTACCTATCTCTTTGAATAGCGTCGTATAGAAGAGCATGCTTTCATTTTAGATTCTTCTATGTACATATTATATATATATACCTACATTTTATGTACACATAATAATTAATTAAAAACAAAAATCTTATTCATTAGTTGTATAGCCAAGCATCTATAGAGCGTTGGGATAAAAAAAAAGTGTTTTTGTTGTTGCTGTTGTTGTTTTATTAAAAGTAAAAACGTTCAAACCTACGTGGCTGTGTTATTTGGTTCATTCGTATATAATATTATAATAAATTGATGTTAGGTATACACAGGAAAATGAGTTTGCAAACAATGCTCTTGTGTGCGCATATTGAATTATTGCTTATAAAGTAGGTTATTGTTATATTATTATTATACTAATTACTAATTATTATTATTACTATTAAACGTGATTCCGTATAATAGGGGTATTAATGTATTATTCGTGGATTTAATTAAACGGGATCAGCCATTCGCATAGGGTTTGAGTTAATACGGCGGAAAAACTTCTACCGAACTTCCAGAATGCACTCGAGGTTAATTTTTAGAAAAAAGTCCAAGACGGTTGTGCAGGATTCCTCCTCGTCGATTGCTGCACAACAGCGTAAACGGATTTAATTTTTTATCATACAATTTAAACGATATTACTTCAAGTGAGTTGTTCGGAACAACCTACACAAGCCAATAACGTTTAATGATTCAGTGTGCACTAATTCGGAGTGATTAAATTGTATATATACCTATTATTATATTAGTATAATATAATACTATAAGTATACCTAAATACCTAATACTTTCGGCCACGTCATTTATATTATTTATGATAAAGCGATTAGGAGCGTAGGAGGGTTTTTTTCATTATAATCCAACATTTACTTCGGATGGTCTCATAAATATCAGATAATAGACACATCAAACTAAACTGCTGAATACGTACATACATTATTAATAATATTACAACAGTCACTCGATAATTCGAAATTCAGGGGAACGAGTTAAAAATTCGATTTATAGAGGTTTTCGATTTACGTAGTGTTCGAAAAATCGAGGGAAAACAAATTAATTCGAATTAAAGAGAGGTGAAAAATGTTATGTATATATTAAATATATATATATATTAAACGATAACATTTATAAGCTACCTACGATAATATTTAACCACCGTCGTTATTAGTTTCATTACGAGTACGTCAAATAGATTGTACATAATCTTTATATGTACATACAAATGAACTTATATATACCTAATCGCGTTTAAAGAAATTCTAATTACCTATAGAGGTTCGTGGAAAAAAATTCGAATTGTAGAGGGTGTTCCACCGACAGACATTTCGAATTATCGAGGGGACCGGAATACATGTATTTTCTTCTAATTATTTATAAAAGTTTTCTCAGGGGACTCAGCGTTTAGTTCGATTTATGGAGTTTTTCGAATTATCGAGTGACTACTGTATATCAAACTATTAGTTATTACCCATATGCGCCGCTGAGTTAAATTGTTTTAGAACTTTATATCACACACAGTATTATATTATTATATTTGGATTCCGATCGACGCGGTAAAACCATTTCGTACAAATTGCGTGATCAAATATTGCAAAATGTTCCAAATAAAATGCTGACGTCGTAATAGATTTGAGTAACATTTATGTTTTACTATCGATGCGTACTTATGTCATGTAAAACTAGGTATTTATAATAATAATATTATAAATTATAATCATACCTAGTATAGATTTGTAGGAATAATATTATACTGTATAGATAATAGTACCTACTACTATCAGTAGGTAATCGATTTTCATTAATAATAGTTTTCAATTATTAACCGGTGATGATTGTTTAGTGATGGATAACCGAAATAATGTGCTGTCATAAATTTCGATTAAATTCGAATTAATTTTTCTCTCGCGGCGCGTGGGTGTAACGAAATTACATTATGACAACGCGATGTTTGGTGGTATAACGATTATTTTCTATGGGTGAATTCGAGTACGATTCGAATAAAGATGATATTATTTTATATATAGGCTCAGTGGGGTCTGCGAGGATAAATAATATAATAATATTATATACTTTAGAATAGGATATTATGCGATGCACCATATTAAACTTTAATAATGCCAATTAAAGTTCATATAATAATATGTGTATATATATTATATTTTAACCCGGCACTTACTTAACCATAATCGAGATTTACTGCGTAATAATGGGCTCATCCTTTAAATAGTTTAAGTTTAAAGTATATACAGTCACGAGGCATAACGTGCGCGCAGTCTATATACCTAACTGTAATAATTTTTACGATTAATATTATGTATTATTATTATTATTATTATAATTTTATAAAACCTGCTTACGTCATAAAGTTCTTATCATGAAGTCTACGAGCGTGATCTGAGGCTGAAGCTATACTATATTCATACTACACAAGTTTTATTATAATTTCTATTTTAATAAATCGTAACAATAGCAAATGCGGTCTCGCCAATAAAACGCATTACGCACGCGGTGTGGCTTCTCAATTTTATTTTATTTCTGAACGCATTAACTTAAAAACGCTAGACGAGAGTATAAGACAGTGTCGGGTGTTGGATAAATGAAAATTAGAAAAATAAGCAACCCTGGTACAATAACTGTATACAAAAGAGTATAAATGAATGGCATAATGAGGGGGGGGGGAATAATGTTTTGCTCACAAGAATTATGTCACTATAAAATGCTATCGTTGATGAAATAATTCACGAGTCCTGCATAATAATATAATGTCCAATAATAATAATTATTACATTTTCATTACAAACTTTCCACTTTTATAATAATTAATTTATAGTATGTGCGTAAGTACCTACTATTGTATAGGAAATATATATTTTTTCTAAATTTAATTTTGTGAAAAGTAAAATTAACATTTTTAAAATGTCTTATGACAAAAAAAAAACTAAGAACTGAATAGACTTCTCAGAGGACTACAATATAATAATGAACGAGTCCATTGTTAAAATATTGTTTTCATTAACTAAAGCTTTTAATATTATTGGGGAACTATTGAAAAAGTATACTAATAATGTTTACTTCAGAAAATCTACAAAGGGCTTATCAAAATATGCTATATAAATATTACCGAAATTGTTAAGTGGACACAAAATAAGAAACAATATAATATTATGTTTTCGTTGAATTACATTTTTATTATTATATAAAAGGGTAGTAAATTACAAATGTTCGTCGAATGAAATACTTTTAACTTCCTACGGAGAAAAAATAAGAAAAGTAGGGCTTAATAAATTGCATTTATGATATTATTTTTAAATCAGATTATAAAAAAAATACTACTGATGATTTTTATAAGAAAATGTTTAGAGGTTTAAATAAACTGACTCTAGATCTAAATTAAAAATTAAAAAAATTAAAATTTGAATAAATTTCTAAATATAAATAACTTGGAAATTTAATGATGTTGGGCAAATGTTTACTAAAATCTTATATTTTATATGGTAATTACTGTTCTAATATTATATAAAATATTAAAATAATATTTCGTAATACGTAGTAATAATATTATGCAATTATAGGTGTAGCAGTTTTTTCTTTAAGAAAATTCCATCAGACACGATTGGATTGCTGCAGATTGTTAAAATATACCTACCTAGCTATAGTTTACATTTTTATGTAATTCGAAATTACGGAACACCAAAATTGAATTCAGAAATAAATATTATGAATATATGAAATACTTTGTTCTGAATTTTTCAATTGTGTTTTTAATAGTAAGTTTAATATATATTATACTATAGGAGTTTTCAGAAAGTATTGATTAAGCTTACACAAATATAAACAATAAAAAAATAATAATCATTCGTTGAAAATTAAAACAAACCAAAAAGTATATACTTACTACTTAGTATATAATATAGGTCATATCGTTTTGTTGTTCAAAACTTGGCGAACTGTATTCGAATGCTGAAATACTATATAGCTATATCGTTATTAAATATTATTATAAATTTATAACAAAACGAAATAACTGTTGCCGTTTAATTTTGAACTTATTAACATTGCGTAAGTTATTATATCACATTTAATATGCTACAAACAATTTAAAACATCTAAAACAGTGCAATAAAACTAAATAAAGTTACCTACTCAGAAGATATTATTATTATAATATTTTCATTTTTTTTACCGATATAAAAGTAATAATACGTATAAAATAAATATTATGTATACCAAACTAATAATAGTGGAAGCAACCGGGGGTTTTTTCCTACGATCTTATCTAAATTATTTTTTTTTGGTTTTTTTTTTTATTTTATGACGATGACCTTTGATCGCCATTGCTAACAAAATGTGATTAACGTTATCCGGTCAGACATCGATTAACATTGACGTGCCAACACATTTTGACGTGCAGAGACGAACTACAGCGTGGTTCATTGTGTTCTTCGACGGCGGCGGCTGTGTTATTTTAATTAGAAAAACAACATATCAAATATTAATATAATAATATTATTATATAGGTAGACGACGCGTCCATGCTTTCGCTACAGCCACAGTCATTTCTGTAAACTGCAACGACTATTATAGAAGAGAGCAACTCTCCCGTCCGTGATCTCTGCTGTGGTGACCGAAACCTTTGAACGGGCGAGGGACCGATCGATCAGCTTGCCACACGACCGACGCACGTTCGAACCGGACGAATTCCGATCCTAGAAACGCTGTAAAACAAATTAAAACAAAATCAAGACCGATTTAAATAGTATTATAGTACCTAGGTAAATAATATGATTAGTGGACGCATTGTATTAAAACCGCGATTTGGTTTTCATTGCAGTTTATGCAGTTCACGAATGGTCTAAGGTTTAGACTCTATAAACCATAGTATAACTTACTAATATAGGTAAGTATCCCGTTTTTGGAAAACTCATTATTTCTTAATCTCCGACCATATGTTCAGGAACATGAGATTATTGATATTTATGTGAAACCAACATGTGACCATAATGTTATAATAACCAATAACTTCGCCAATTTCGATTGTAAAAATAATAAGTAAATCAAGACGTATTCATAGTTAATTTTAATATTTTGACGTGGAGTTCAAATAGTGCACTATAAATGTGCCTATACCACTTATATGTTTGTGGGGTAGAAGATATATTGCAGCTATTGCTACAAGATTCGTCAATATTTTAGAGATACGCGTAGCTATATTAATATTATTAATATTATTTTACTATAATATATAGTATAACAGTAGATTATGATGCCTACATAACTATAAAATAATAAATTATTGAGTGTACCCCCCTTTTGAAGACACACGTGATATATTATATTTTATTTTTTATTTATTTATGTATATATCAACGCCTCAAGAGCATATCAAGCAAAGTAGAGGTTCTCATAGATATTGGATAATGTATTAAGCATACAGTAAGTAAAAGAGAAAAAAGTAACAAAGCTAACAAGAATAAGTCAAGATAAATATTAACTAATACAATTTTTGAATTATAGCTAACAAATAATCGTTTGAGGACTTCTTGAATAAAAAGAAGGAACTGCTATTGATAATTGTATGAATGTTTAATTCTCTTCAAATACTATTTAATACCTATTACATAGTATAAGTTTTTTTTTATAATAATATTATAATAATGGCATTTTGTTAATTATTTATCAAAATATTTACACCTATACGATGAACTAATTATCCGCGGATAATATAGATTAATATAAAATATGTATTTATAATTGGGAAGGTTAATAATAATCAATGCATTAATTATCAATTATTACTAGGTATACCTATAATATTATAACGAAAAACAACTTCTTTATTTCTTTTGCAGAACCATGGTTCTTTAAGATAATATTTAATTCTTAGTGAAAAGGTAACAAGGAGACTTTATTATAGACCCTCCGATTCGCGCCCAAAGCCTGTTAGTTGCTAGCCATGTGTCCGTGTATGTCTGGTTTTATTAGTAGGTACTTATTGTAGATAATAATAATTATTATCTACATTAGTATTATGGTTGTGATACGAAAGTTGCAATTTGTATTTCGCGGATTAACCGCAGAATTCACTTATCTGTGCGGTTGCCATGCCACCCTATTCCACAGACAAAAGAGAGCTTACTGTATGATCCCGGAATAGATACGCATATCAATTTTTTTTCAATTCGTTGCTACGAGAACAAACAAATCGTCTATTTAAATACTCGAGAAAATAGGTGAAACACCTGTACGTCCTATGGCGTCGTCGATCGAAGATGTGTTGAAACTAAATAAGCTCTCCGAAAGCTAAACCCTCTGAAGCCAACTGCAGTAGGAGGTGTAAGTGCCGCTGGAGAGTTAGATTAGGGGCCCACATCTCTTTTGCACATTTTTTGTCTAGTATGTTTTCGAAAAAAAATGGGTATTTAATCCATTCTACATGAAACTAGTCGCTTTTAATCAACAGGTAATTAACGTCTGTGGTTCGATCCCCGCCGATGACAAAATTTTTTTAATTTATTTTATTTCTTGTTTATCGATTGACGTTATATATTTTATTATTGTTATGTGGTGTATGGTAACTATTAAAACGTTATCATTCTATCTTTTCAGGTACGGTTTATCGGTGACAGATTAATACCAAGGGGAATGTGTGGAAGGATTTTGATGTCAATAATATTGGACTAGACACTCGATAAAAATAATTTGCATTTCGGAATTTCATGAATTTTGTCATAATTTGAACTTTAAACGCATATAAAAAATTATCGTGTATACTATGTATCTTTAATATTTTTAAACCACTATTAAGACCATTTATTGAGGACGCTTGCATTACATTTTCAAGCTTTTTTACCTTGTAAAAAAGTTTTACTCGACAGTAGTTTAAAAACAGTTTACAAAATTCGAAGAATTTTTCAAGAGCTATAAATAGCTCAGAGAGTCAAAATATTTTAAAAATATTACCATATACGGATAATGATGACATTCAATTATTTTTTTAAATGCCAAGTACCTACGGTTTAAAGTTTTTGAGTTACACCATAAAATAAAATAAATTATTTCCCCTAGCTTTTAAAAACCACAGGAAATTTTAAATTTTGACCTCCCAAATGCACCAACTACATTCACTTTTCTATCAGAAAAGATTCTGATTTCGAAAATTGGAGTATTTTCACTACCACAAATGTTGATGACAGAAAAAACACAAATCATTGTAAATACAATAGGTACATTTATTCGACACGCTCAGTAAATCTAAAAGTTAGGTAGTTAAAACTTAAAATAATGACATTAATGACAGCTAATTTATTTAATTTGATTATGCTTGTAGAAAAAAAAATTCATTAAACTTGTGTTGTATAATAGCTATAATAAATAGTATTTTTATTCATGTACCCATTAACTATTTTAATATATATATTATTATATATATATATATATATATATATATATATATATATTAATATATTGTACTATGGACAGTGGACACTGTCTATCTACTTGAATCTTCAAATAGATGGCTAAAAAATACGTTAAAACGACAATATTCTAACATCGTTTTAAATAAGTAGCTGTATTAATTACACGGTATTTATACATAATTATTATTTATACTTGACGTTTTTATGAAATAATGATATTTTATAATTTGAAGTACTTTTTCGCCCATAGTAATAATGTTATTATCACCAATAAATTTAAATTATTATCTGTAGTATAGGTTTACAAATAATATTGTTTTAATGGAAATGGGATCGACTATTATATTATTATAGTGTATCACTTGTTGAACAAGTCGAAACAAATTATGTCCCAAAGTATATAGTATTTACACACGGATTCGTGAAACCCATCTTTTAACTATTAATAATATTAGTATTATGTCAATATATTGTGATATAAAATAATAATATTTAAATTTTATTACTGCAGTACCTATTACAATATTATATAAAATCACATAACTAAATTTTCCTTTCCTTATAATATTATACTCTGTTGCAATGATGATGACGAATATATTATTATACACTCTTATATTTTTCACTAGCTATATATATAATGCATTTGAAGAAACGTTTTTGGAACCGGATACTATATATTATAATGTATAACACCTATACAATATACTTACGGTAGTTAAAGTTTTTCAAAATTGATGATGACGGCCGACCTGCACCGGCAGCTACAGCAGACACCGAACTTGCAACTTGCGTTCATCCAAACCGGCGGCGGCGTAAAAAGCTCGGCCAGCTGTATACCGCGGGAGCGTAATGTGCACAGTATTTTTATATAATAATAATATGTACCTCCACAATATTATTATGACAAAATAGGGGAAAACGCGGGTCGTCGACGGCAGCTGCAGGTGTGGAGGTGAGGCCAGCAAGGGATATATACTGTGGAGGTATATATTGTACACTTTCATCGGGCCTATATAATAATATGACGTATACATAGCGGCGGCACACGCTCGAAGATCATTAATAATTTCGCCGACGAGCTTTTCGCCGTTTTCAAATAAATGTCATCGCCATAAATTTTCCGACTCGACGAAAATAATATGATAACGGCTTTTCGGCGAGAGGGTAGAAAACACGCACGCACACAGCTCATCGTCCCTTGTCAATTTGAATTTAATAACGTATACGTTAGTTTGGAGTGAGAGTGAGAGAGAGTGAGAGAGAGAGAAAGAGAGACAGGGAGAGAGTGTGAGAGAACGGAAGCGGAGGAGACGACGGTGGTGGGGGTGGCAGAATAGAATAAAACGCGAGCGTCTTCTTCCGACGAGCGGGGGCGGGCTCGAAAACTCTTTGTGCCGGTGTTGGTTTCGATTAACTTTCTGCGAGGATGCTTTTTTTTAAATCGTTTGTGACGGATTAAGCTTCTCGTGGCCAAAGTAATCGGTCCGAGGAGAGGCGAGACCGGGCGAGAGCGCGAAAGACTATATACTGCCGCACCGTGCTAACACACGGCGAAGAGATAACATAATATTATATAAAAGAATTACTGCGAAACAAATAAATTGAACACGCGCCGTTTTACGCAGGCGATATTATATAGATTGTGTACTCGTTTTTATTTTTATTTTCTGTGTGTGCGTCGAATGAAAAGACATCGGAGGAATTTAATTTAAACCGATCGTACGAAATTTATATAATATTGGTTTTGACAACGGCTCAAAGAGACCGCTGCGCTGTGTTCAATATTATACATATTATACGTGCCGTACAGCCGTTCTAAAAATAATCGAAGAGATGGACGATTGAGCAGAGTAAAATTGAGCATAATTTTAATTCGATCGAGTTAGGTAAAGTTAAAATTAAAAAAAGATTAAACGTTTATCACATTTATCGGTATATACATAAATTAAGTACCTACCTACCTACCTACTACCTACCTACAGTTGATTAGTTTAACCGAGTCGAGTAAAAAAAAAATATTGACTGTGGTCGAGTAAATTATTTTCACACGTGATTTTAGCTACCTACATAATGAATATAACAGTTTGCACAGCCCCATGCAGTGACATCCGGGTGACAGGTTTATAAGGGATGTCCCCGCACAAATTAGTAAAAGTACCCGCATTAAACTCGGTTGGTGCTTAGAATCGTTGGCGGAAATGACGAAAAGTTTAAAACCAAGTACAGGCACGTGTTCAGGTGTGGTCTGGGGGGTTTAAAACCATAACCAC
This sequence comes from Acyrthosiphon pisum, assembly GCF_005508785.2. Taxonomy (NCBI): domain Eukaryota; kingdom Metazoa; phylum Arthropoda; class Insecta; order Hemiptera; family Aphididae; genus Acyrthosiphon; species Acyrthosiphon pisum. Next base: position 91,979,633 of record NC_042495.1, read on the forward strand.
CCACTAAGTGTTTTGAAAAAAAAAAAACCGTGTATGATTAATTTGTTTAACACACGTATCTGTCCGACATTCTGTCCCCTTTTCCATTCCACGCTATCCTCCACGAACTCTAATATGTTAAATGAACCTAGTCGATTGCCAATATTGTGAACCGCTGCTCTTTCACTATTTAAATTATTAAACAATTGTTACGCATCATTATATAAATCTTAGTGTATTGTAAAATAATTATTTTTTCTAGTATATATATTATATGTACACGTACGACGCACCAAAGTTTAAAAGTCTGAGCCGTTCAAATTTTAATGACGTACTATCTGACACAATTTTTTTTTTACTTTCCAACCAAAAGTTATAATAGTTGAGTAGGTGACACAATATATTTTGTATTATAAATTTAAAAGATAATAAAACGATAAAAAATGCATCTTTTTATTTTTTGCTCACGGAGACCTCACTACTGATTTTTTGTTTCTTACACGTGCCTGCAGATGATGACTTCCTATACTAATCGACTCGGAACTTAGTAATTCGCTTGATGTCTAAAGTCGGCGCGTTTTGTCGGTTTCTCAGCAGTCACGGCGGTGGAGTCTCTTGCGGTCCTCCCTCGCCGTTCGCGGACTCTTGGATCAAATACTCACCACGATACGAACATAATATTATCATCGTTACGAAAACACATCCAGCCGATTCTGCTGTCGTTTTATGCACGACTCGATCCTTCTCGTCTCACCACGTCGGACAAAATATGACGGCGAACCTATATAATATTATATACGCTCGCGGTGCAGTTATCCGCGAGCATAGTTTTTCTCGTTATAATATATTATATACAGACGATACTATCGTGCGAATTCGTGACGATGTACATTTATTTAATTTCTTTTTTTTTTTTGCACTCCCGAAACGGGACCGCGATGGTTCAAAAGTTCAAACGCGGTTTGGCGGGCCAATGACGGACGCCGCACACGAGGCGGCTCTGAACAAACAACGCAATTAGCATATTATTATTATTATGGCGTTGATTTATGAGCCACAATCAATTATTATTTGACACGTTTCCATCGCGCGCGCGAGCGCGTTACGGCGGCCGACGAAATGCCTGAGCGTACATAACTAAATAGTATATATATTATATTATATATACATGCTATATGATCGTATGTACCTGCAGTATATAACTAGGTACGATGATTTATGGCGAGTACGTTGGTATTATTATGTGCATAAATATTATTATTATACACACCTAAGTACCTGTGGGTACCTTATAATATCGTACGTATGGGTGTGTCGTATATTATATACACATGAGATATACCTACCCAAGAGTCGCCGCGGTGCGGACGGATCGCTGCACCGACCGCGAAGTCTGCACCGCGATATATTCTCCCATCCGGTATCCACTATGTATATGCACGCGTGTATTAGGTATGAGTTATTAATCATTATTATTAGGATATTGCGAGGGTTATATAACGCTGGCTGGTTACGCTAGGTTCCCGTTGATTGTATAATATAATATTATTATTATCACGTTTTCAAGCGCAGGGGACCGAAGCACCAAATTAATCGCTATTTTTCTCCCAGATAATGTCGTACATACCTATTGTATCCGTACATTATATTAACTGATGACAGGTCACGACGATTAGACAGCGGAGTCGTTATATACCTATATATACACAGTGGACACTTCCAAAAAAAAACGACAATCGAGTATCCGCGATGATAGGTACCAACCTACAATCGTACAATCGTAGATATATAATATATTGGTATTCTCGTTTGAATAATGTTGTATTAAAAATAGTGTATTTTCCATCAATATTTTGTCTCAGTCTATCCATTGTGGTCCAAACGTTCGACGTCGTCCACTATCGATGACATTTTTATAAACGTATAATACGAGACATATTATTTTATTTTATTTAAATTTAATATATAATATAAATTATAATGTGTGTTGTTTATACGTTACGGTGATAAACAATAGCAATTTAACTGCAATGATTGTTGTTTTCAGGTCACTACGAAAATGGAAAAAATACACTATTGCCATAGCTTTTCAGAGACGACATAATGCATTGCTGCGTGCATAATATCTAGAATAGTAAATAGTTTCCGTATCGACCTTTATCTGCACTCCGATATAGTACTATCATCGTTTCGACATAATAATAAATAATAATAATAATATATCACTATACTATTACAAATATATTATTATTATGCCTCCTATAACCGTGTAATAATAATATTACGTTATGACGTTTCCGTTGTCCGGCGCTGCTGCAGCTGGTAATAGGTTTTCGCCGGCAGAAATCCCATGCAAGCGCGTGCCAACGGTGTTGCGGGGGGAGGGAGGGGGCGAGCTCACAGAATCCGCGAGTTTCGCCCCACCATAGGGGTCGTCGCTTATCTGGAAATTTAATTTATTGTTTGTCCCAGCATCGCGTATATTATACGCGTTCGAAAACACGAATGTTCGTCTACAATATATATTATTATATTACATATCTGCAGTTTATCATCGTTTCCTATATATACGAGAACTTTCGTCGCCATACATATTATTATGGTATATCATATACTAGTATATTGCACATCGTACGAGTGGATATTGTACGTGGAGATAATGTAATAACTGCAGTCGTTCGCCAATAAAGGGCAACGACAGACTATAATATAAGCTAGACGCCGAGCAATAAGAAACTCGAGACAAATTTCGTTGGACAGACGCCGTATCATTGACGTGGGCATATTTCCCCAACCCTCCCGCACCCATTTCAAATTTTTCGACTCGTAGTATTTACAACTACCCCGGATATTTAGTGCGGATCCGTCCAAGCCAATTCGTGCGAAAAACGCGGCGGTCGAAAGTCTTTCGTATCAATTTAGCGTTCGAAAAGCACACGACACGACGTCATATCGATTTAATATCCTATGATAATAATATTAATGTTCATAGTACGCATTACGACGATTTAAATACGTTCCCGACAAACGGAGAGTGTCGGAGATAGGCGTCAGAAACGATGTCGTGTTGGTTGTATAGTTAGTATATTATATATACGCGGTCGTGTGTCTGTGAGTGTACCTATACACTCTCGGCGATTTATGTATTATTTTTTACCACGAGTTCTCTCGACGGGAAAAAAAAACAATTTACGACCAGTTAAGTATTTGTCCAGTTTAATTTTAGGCTGCACCCGATATTATTAAGCTCTGCGCACGCCCATGGGCCATATATATATTAATATAATATAATATACTCAAGCCAATATTATTATTATGTATAATGTATTTTATCCCGTCGTTGGAATCGTTCCGTTTCGTCCTATGATTGGTTTATTATACACATTAAACCTTCGTAAATACTATATATCCTATAGTATTTACTATATATATATATATATATATACCTAAGTATATACGTGTATAATAATAATTGTTTTTAGCCTCGCCACGATTATCTTACTTTATAAGGCAGTACGAGGCAACCGATTTACTATCATTTGCATATTTTAATAAAACACCAATGACTATATGGCAAGGTATAGACCAAAAAAATTGTTGTTAAAAAAAAATTGACGATTAAAATTTTTTTGATTTGTTAGAATAAGTACGTATAATATAATATTAAATAGTTTTTATTTTACGTATTTTTTTTCGTTCAATTTTGTAAATATAAAATTATTTATTTATATCCACTCGGCAAATTATCCGTTTATCCCATAAACCATCGTGTTTTACAGTCGACTTATTATCTGCTTTTTTACAGTCACAACAAATATTTTATTTTGGGTATACTCCCATATTCTATATTTATTCATGAAACAATCTATAAACATGATCATTACTATTTTTCAAGACATTCAAACTTCGTTTATTCGAGCTGTCTTGGTCAAAATATTGTGTCTGTTTCAAGGCATAGTTGTTCATTTTAGCTATAATTTAATAATTACTTTGTAGATACGATCAGAGTTGCTCTTTACTCAATACCATCGTTATAGTTTATTTCGTTATCAATTGACGTGTGTAAAAATAGTTTTGTTTTTTAATTAAAGACGTATGTATACTGTCGCACAAATCCTTAATGCCGACCCAGAGGACGTCGGCCGACTTGGCTACACCTAATAATATTTTAACTAGTTTTTTATTGGCCCACACTCCGACCGAACAAATGACTGCGCTAAGCACCGCAACGCGAAAACACGGGAAAGTGGGCACCTTATGCTTA